>NW_024539321.1:0-139676 GCF_016758775.1 Suillus clintonianus
TAAAAATCGGGTGTTGGGTGTCGGGTGTTGGTACCCAGTACACAGTACTCGGTGAAATGTGTACAGAGCAATGTAACATGATACAGTCTGTACAGACATAAAAATGTAACATGAAACATAGGAGTGCCGTGTACCGGGTGTCGGGTGTCGGGTGTCGGGTGTCGGATGTCGGTACTCGGTACACGGTACACGGTACTCGGTGAAATGTGTACAGACAAAAATGTTATATTATACACTCTATCATGTAACATTTTTCTGTACACATTTCACCGAGTACCGTGTACCAAGTACCGACACCCGACACCCGACACCCGACACCCGGTACACGGCACTCCTATGTTTCATGTTATATTTTTATCTCTGTACAGACTGTATCATGTTACATGTTTATGTCTGTAGACACTCTGTGTATCATGTTATAGTTTTATGTCTGTAAGCACTGTGTATCACGTTACATTTCTGTCTGTACACATGTCACCGAGTACTGAGTACTGGGTCTCGGGTCTCGGGCGTCGGGCGTCGGGCGTCGGGCGTCGGGCGTCGGGTCTCAGTACTCGACATGACACAAAACTCGAAACTCCAATCTTAACAGAAATACAAATCTCAGAGCAAAATGTGTATCATATACGAGTTTCGAGTGTTGAGATTCGAGATTCGAGATGTTTGTTTCGTGTCGAGTATCGACACCCGAGACCCGAGACCCGGTGCTCGGTACTCGGTACTCGGTACTCGGTGAAATGTGTACAGACAAAAATGTAACATGATACACAGAGTGTGTACAGACATAAATTGTCACATTATATAGTGTGTCTCATCTGATATTTGTCTGTACACATTTCACCGAGTACCGAGTACCGAGTACCGAGCACCGGGTCTCGTGTCTCGGGTCTCGGTACTTGGTGAATGTCAGATATGGCTTATTCAGGCTTTCTTGTATCTATCTACTCGACCAAGATGTTTCAATTCATGAGCACTGTGGCGAAACGTGACTGTATCACTCGTCACTGAGTCTGAGTCAAAATGAGGCAGCTCTCTGGTTC
Organism: Suillus clintonianus; assembly: GCF_016758775.1. Taxonomy (NCBI): domain Eukaryota; kingdom Fungi; phylum Basidiomycota; class Agaricomycetes; order Boletales; family Suillaceae; genus Suillus; species Suillus clintonianus. The sequence goes on from NW_024539321.1 coordinate 1,041, forward strand.
TCGTTCAGTGCTTTTGTGGATATAGTATACCAATACCTAGGCCTATCTGTCTATATGATTCATATCTGGGCCCACCTGTCTGTCTAATATTAACCCACGTCGGCCCACCCTTCTATATAATAAATATTTCACCTCGCCCTCGGCCCACCTGTCTATCTAATATACCCCTTCTTCCTTCAATGCACTCAACTGGTCGCATTCATTTGTTGCATCTTGTAGTGTGGTGACTCTCTTGCTCAGGGTGGTAGCTTCTGTTTTCGCCCCGACCAGTTGCTCCAGTGTTTGGATGAGGTATTTATCAAATTTCTCTTTGTTCTCCATCTCGGAATTTCTGGTGGGCTGTTATGGGGGGGAAAAACGACACCCGAACTTGTTAGCAGGTCGCGACTCGCGAACATGGCCCACCCGTCTATCTAATATTTCCCTATGTCGGCCCACCCATCTATCTCATAAATAATTCACCTCACCCTCGGCCCACCCGTCTATCTAATATTAACCCATATCGGCCCATCCGTCTATATAATAAATATTTCACCCCACCCTCGGCCCACCCGTCTATGTAATACATAATTCGCCTCACCCTCGGCCCACCCGTCTACCTAGTAATACCCCACGTCGGCCCACCCATCAAACCAAAACACCTGACATCGGCCCACCCGTCTATCTAATATTTCCCTACTTCGGCCCACCCGTCTACCTAGTAATACCCCACGTCGGCCCACCCATCAAATTAAAATACCTGACATCGGCCCACCCGTCTATCTAATATTTCCCTACGTCGGCCCACCCGTCTATGTAATAAATATTCCACTGCTCCCTCGGCCCATCCGTCTACAAAATAATACTAATACGTCGGCCCACCCATTTATATAATAATATTTGCTATACATCTCTCCTCAGGTCTATAATATATGTCAATCCTACTCTACATATTACCCACATGGGCCCACCCATCTCCATAATAATATTTTTCCCGGCCCATCCACCATTGTCAATGATATATATAACATCAGCATACATGGGCCCACCCGTCTCCATCGGAAATAATATTCCTCCCGGCCCACCCATCAGCATCGGGAATATACATATCATCGGCCCATGATCCGCTGGCCCGTATTACACGGGATATTATGTAGGTCGGGTGACCCGTATAGTACGGGATTTGTCACTGAAGGGGCTCAAAGATGTTCTATTAGAAGCGTACGAAATCGAATCAGCCAAGACGAGCGCAATGAATAAAGGCCTAGACTTACTGCGACAATAGCCCAAGCCACAGCCCCAGGTGTTACTGCCGTGACGCCCCACTTAACTGCATTGGGCGGAGCACCACCCTGTCGTCTACCCTCATTGGAGAGTGATGTTCTGCCCTTCAGGCAGCAGCTCAGCGTCTATTGATACAATGTATATTAGATTCAGATGTTAAATTTAAATGTGAATGAAATGAATGACGGCGCACCTTAGCAATGAGTTGCCAGTTGCCAAACAGGGTTTTGCGACTGGGGTCAACAGTATTCCCTGGAAACAACATAGGTGGCAGAGTCGGATATAATTCGCCGGGATTGCCAGTGGTGCCAAGTAGTCGGCGAATCTCAGGCTCTGTGTCGCGAGCAAATGAGATGGCGAAGTAACGCTGAGGAAGCTCGAAAATCTGACCAGCGACACTCCTGAGCTTGTTAAGCTCGGAGGCACGGCCAGCACAGACTGCCTTGGAGAACTGTAGATAGTGTCAATGGTACTGAGTAAGACGTTGCATGATAAATGTATTACCATGTTCGAAAACCGATTCATCGGCACCAGGTAATGCAGGTGTTGGGGGAGCGTGTCGTACAATTCTGCCAGAACTGCAATCTCCTGTGAACCTGTAGTAGCATACCGAGCAGCCGTATTGAATGACGGTGCAGGGTCGGGAAGTGTCATTTTGAGCAGGGCTGCCAGCGGAGGGAACATATTGACCATGAGCCCGTATCATTTTGCGCAGACCTTGAGTTCCGCTTCGAAGGCCAGAATGTCGTCAGCAACCGCATCATCCTTCTTGCGACGACCCTTATTGGTCGATAGTATCTTGTTCTGTTCCTCCACAACGCGGAGTCTTTCCTTCAGTGCCTGGTTCTCAAGCTGCGCATTCTTGACCCCCTGCAGACATCAATAATGCCTCGGTGAGTGATACAAAAGCGAATCATGTACTTACTTCTGCTTCGTGTCTAGAATGGTGCGGTTTTCGTTCAGCCGCACTGGTAGCCTGTCGTTGAACAGGATTTGAGATCGACCCTTGGATAGCACTATGCGTAGGTCCAGGCCTCTCATCAGACGATGATTCACCTGGACCAGATGACGAAGATTCGTCAACAGCATAACGAATTTGAGACATGGTAACAAGTCTAAGGTGAGTCAACGAAATCAATGACAATTAACGTCGAAGTGGTGCTATACCAACAGCGCAACACCTACAATTTATATGTAGTTGGATGAGCCGGAACATGTCGGACCAGTGCATACGGGGCGTGGTATTGGGGCACGGAGGACAGGTTATGTGATTAATGGTGTATTCGGAACCTTGATAAGCCTCTGAATGACATCAAATGAGTGGCTGTAGACTCGGATCATGAGAATGGACTCATACTTACGGTTAAGTTAAAACGAGGATGCTGCAATATTACTCTCATCCATTGAAAGCAGCACTGTCGGTGCAAGTGCGGTTGATTCAGGCGGAGGAATGATTCAATGTGCAATGTGAAGTGTGCTGGTCTTGGCACGGATACTAGGGCGTTATGACAAAACATGAGTGCCGCAGCATTGACACGGGCTGAATCAGCCTCCGAACATACCATACGTAAGAACTGACCGCCGCAATGAGCTGCAGTTGATGTCAAGAGACGATGAGTGCGTTGGGGCAGACCCATCTGTTATGGGTTTGTTGGACATGTTAATATCGAATTTAGCCAACGAAATTGATCAGTAGTTCCGACTTAAACATCCTGACTCTTACAGTTTGAGATTCCCTGCCAGACAATGGAAGCTCGCAGGAAGAGTACATAATAAGGGCCCCATTGAGGATGCAGCGTGGCGTGAATGACGTTGGATCTGTCGCTTGTTGGATCGCCAGAGAGATACCAAGCTTGCTGGAGGTATGTGCCCAAGGTCTGTATGCCAGCATCTTTAGTAAAGAATGCACGTGTATTGTTCGGATATCTCCTGGACCTGCAAAGAAAATGAGCATTCCTACCCAAATACTGATAAAAGTGCGACGCACAGATTGGGTGCCTGGATGATTAATTGGAGGACATTGACGGCTGCCAGAACCTGAGCAGTCTGCTTGGTCTGTTTTCCGTCAATGATTCAGAATGCTATGATTTGACATTAGTAAGTGGAAAATTTGGGGGTGGGGGGGGGGGGGGAGGGGGGGCTCGCTCAAGTACATACCTGAAGTCAATTGGATCTGCGGCGGCCTTCTTCAGGGATACTTGGAGGACTCCGCTGATTAGGACAGACCCATCCACTTGGGGTTTGTCCGACATTGATAGCAGTCAGGACCTGAGCAGTCTGTTTGGTCTGTTTTCCATCAATGAACGCTTGCAAACCAGGGAAACTTGCTCGATAGAAATACATACCTGAAGTCAATTGGATCTGCGGCGGCCTTCTTCAGGGATACCTGGAGGACTCCGCTGATTAGGACAGACCCATCCACTTGGGGTTTGTCCGACATTGATAGCAGTCAGGACCTGAGCAGTCTGTTTGGTCTGTTTTCCATCAATGAACGCTTGCAAACCAGGGAAACTTGCTCGATAGAAATACATACCTGAAGTCAATTGGATCTGCGGCGGCCTTCTTCAGGGATACCTGGAGGACTCCGCTGATTATGACAGACCCATCCACTTGGGGTTTGTCCGACATTGATAGCAGTCAGAACATGAGCAGTCTTGTCCGACATTGATAGCAGTCAGGACCTGAGCAGTCTGTTTGGTCTGTTTTCCATCAATGAACGCTTGCAAACCAGGGAAACTCGCTCGATAGAAATACATACCTAAAGTCAATTGAATGAATGAAGATGCGCGTCGTCAATGCCCGAGATCCTTGGCCAACCGGAAAGTCCACCAGGCATGATTCCAGGTGTAACCAGATCATCGCCGTTGTCATTATCAGAGTAAATAGAGCTTGAACTCGTGCTGAATGCCGAATTTCGCGTGGGCATCAACTTGTTGTCGCTGAGAACGACACAAGAGTCGCATGACTTGTACTTTGAGGGTCCATGACATTGGGGCAGCGGAGAAACCAGCCAAGTCTGGATAGCACGCACAGATCCTGGGCAGCGGCGACTGAGGAATTAGTCCGCGTGCATGGGCACTCACAGGTGAGCATATTGCAAGACAGGTGGAAAGTGATACCAGATGAAGGGTCGGGTTTCGGAGCAGAGATATTAAGAGGGGTGCATGTGGTTGATGGGATGGGACGTCGCAATAGTGTCGAGAAGTCGCCACTCAGAGTCTCAGACGACACCCTGAGCTTTGGAGGAGTTTGATAATGGGCTGCGCGACAGCCTGGGGATATTGGCGAGACGCTCTGGTCGCGTGCTCTGATTCTGGAAATTTGTACAGAACCTATGTACTGCGGGACAGATGTCGAGACGAGCACTGTCATCGTCACCGGTCCAGGTACGGAACTGTTTTCGTCGTCGTCTTCGTTGTTGCTGTCGTGGTCATCACTGTGGTCAATGTTAGGGAGGAACAAAGGTTGTAATAGCAGAATCCAGACTCGGAGGGTCCAGAGAGGGAGGAAAAGAAAACGGACATTGCATGATGCAGCTAGTGATAAGTATTAGTACATGTCCCTACTATGAAAAACAAAATAACAAAGGAACATTGGTCATGAAGCCGCGATGATAGTTAGTACTAGTCTAAGTGCCTGGCTGCAAGGCGCATTTTCTTCATGCGCAGAAATATGTCGCTGTCTACTGTGTCCATAATGAGAAAATCTCCAGCTATAGTGGGATCAGGAGCAAGAGCGACTCCTCTGATGATTGATTCTGCTAGTATGAACTCACTAGCAGTTTCTCTTGGTTGCGATCTAACGAGCCAAAACTTCAGGTGTTTGTCCTTCTGGAGACGCCTCCCAATTGGTGTGTCGTATGGACATACAAGGGCGATGGGATAGGATGCGACATTAACGTTACATGTAAAGAGGAATAGGAGCCGTGCAAAAAAAACACCGGTTGCGGTGTTGACGATGACGCAGTCATATCGGGGAACATTGTGGAATCTCGGGCTGCAACGGAGATAGTCCGTGGTCTGGCGGAAGTCAACTAGTGACTCGTAGTTAACCTTGAGGAATCGAAACTCTGTTATCTGCTCAGTATTAGTCATGTGCAAGCACCCGATAATCAATTGTTAGACTTACTTCGTCAGAAGGTAACATGTTCACCTGCTGTAAGACAGCGGGCAAAGCATTTAAAAATACATTAAGCTTGGTGCGAAACCGCCTGAAGGAAGGGTTGTCAATATGTCGTTCCTCGATTGCCTCAAGAGACTGTTTCGGCTGCCTCGATCCAAATCTGATATGGAAATCGGAGGTGATGTTAGTATCCGGGCCAGTCTTATCAGTCTCGTCTTCAGCCATCCGAGCATCGTGTGCAGCCAGTTCATCCACTTGACCACGGATGAACTCAGAAACGAGAGACCAATGGTCTGCGCGTAAAATCTGTATTAAATTTAAACTAGAACCAATGATATTGAAAATAGGACGACAAACCTGCGGTGCGACATCTTTGAAATTGGTTCGTTGTTGATACGACTCCTTTAGTGGACCATGACACTTCTCGTTTGGCTTCGTGTTGTAGTTGCGAGTTGCTCCCTTAGCCTTGATATCGTCGAATAAGTGGGCAGCTAGATGCATCTTCGGGAATGACCAGTTTTTGTCTGGCCGTAAAGCTTCAGACTTGCGGATATATTTCTAAGAAATCAATTTGAGAGTGAAAGCGCCATCAAGAGGTCTAATACAACTCACATTCATTAGTTCCGAAAATTTTTGAAGGGCTTCTCGTCCTCCAGCAATCGTTTCTGTGGTATGTACCTCCAATGCTGCATACAAGTCCACCTCAAGGTATGCACGGACGCATCGAAGGAGAAGGTAAGCGGTTTTACATTCATCGGTGTTCGGAAGAATATCATGAGCCGCAAACACTATCAGCTGGCTCGGCAGTACGTAGCCTTGTAAGTAGAAGTCCCTCGCACTTAGATAAAAATATCATTTACCTTGAAAATATCTTCGTACTTGCTGCCATCAGTAAATGTTATAGCCATGACAGCGTCGAAATGATTCATATTGCGCCAACGTGGCAGCGCATCAAAACTACGAGTGAGAAATGAGAACAAATTATGTTGCGAAACTTGACAAGTTTACTTCTTGTCAACTTTTGCGCTGGAGTCGCGTCCCAAAAAACCGACTAGTATTTGTAGCTCTGGCCACATGTGGTCCCCAAAGAGACCTCGGTGGACAATGTGAAGGTGGTTGTAAGATAGCGCGCGGTGCACATCAGTAGTCTTGGGATCCATCTCGTGAAATGTGTTCTAAAAGCGAGATGGTTACAATAGATCAAATTAAATCAAACACTATCATACATTAACATCGCGAATTGACTGTCCTTTGAGTATTGCCTCCCGCTGTCCTTTGCGGCGCTCTGCCCTTGCCTTAATCAAAAGGTCATTTGTTGCCCGGCACGTGCGAAGAGTGTAGTCGTGGGGCATGACAGAAGACAATTTGTCCTTGGGGATCAGACAGATTGGGCACGGAAAGTTGCTCATCACACCTCGAGTGAGCGACATTACACTCCTGGACGACCAAAAAGTTAGATAGCATATCAATAAACTTAAAAAATGAAACCTGACTGCTCCTCGTAGTCTGCGGATAGTATCAACACCAATGTATAAAAGAGTCTCGCAACATCGTCCCAGCAATTCGCCCATCGGCCATGCTTCAAAGGCGGTATGATTGATGCGAGCACTTTCTTGACGGCAGCGTGCCATACAGCAACTTTAAAGTTAGCAAATTTCTGGGTACCTTTATATTTTGGATCATCTTTGACCTATGGGGTGACGGTTAGCAAATCTGCGATGAACGGCTTTGAAACATACCAGCGGGAGCCATCCAACCACTCGTCCCCCACCCACCCCATCTCCATTTCTGATGGCGACAGGAAGGTTCGCTAGCCGAGCAATTACGGGATATCCCTTCTCGCGCCCAAACGACGATAGCTTCGACTTGTCGGCATACAGGATGAACGCCAGCGGTTTTGCTTCTGGAGGGATCCGAGACTACATAATTTTCCTACATATCAATGAGATGTCGTAGTATAACACAGAAATACGTACCTGGCATTCCCAGAATGCATCTGCGGTCCATGGTTCATCGATGAACCTAATAAACGAGTCTCCATCAAATTTCGATAGCCGCTGGGCATCGAAAACACAGTGAGGGCCAATGTCAGGGTGTCGCAAAAGATCTACTCCCCAATCCCAAAGGGAGCGAAAATAGACTGTGTATTCCATGTCGTTGCCATCAAGTGGTACTGTAATGGTATCCTTTTCAAACTGAACAAATCAGATGACTTACAACAACAAACATCGATACGACTTACCGGCGTCAAGCGATAGGATGCTGCTTCCCATGTATTCCGAACATCGGCGTAATTTTTGAGAGTGAAATCTTCGGTCCTACCACGCTGAACCAACTGGATGAGGCGCGTTGTTTGCTCATGAGTGAGTGCGGTCTCGTGCGCCAACTCCGCAACCTCAAAGTCAAGTTGGCATCTGAATGGGAGCCAGGGCTGGCGATCTGGGTGGGGCGGCTCATAGTTATGCTGTCGTGTGAAGTCAGAATATGTATCAATGCGCGTTGCGATCCTCGCGTGCGGGTGAAACTCGGTGCGTATATCATCCATACTGGCATGTTGAGGGACATTCTCAGCCTCCGAGCGATCTAAACAAGATCTCAGCATGCCGTATACTGACCGACTGATGCAACTCACCCGATAGCATGTCAATGTCGGTGTTATCATGACCGTAGTCGTTGTCATGCTCATAGCCATGGTCCTGGTTCCAGACTTGTCCTATTGCAGGCCATAGCCTTAGATTAGTTTAAAATGTCGAAGTCGAGGTAGAAAACTCACCATCGTGTACGGCCGGGGCCGGCACAGCAACTGTAAAAGTAGAGTTATATTAGCAGAATCATGTTAGTATTGATCCGCTCGCCTTGTACAGGTGCGATCGAAGCCAATAGCTCTGCGTCTTCTTCTGACTCTCTTGCTCGCCGCTCACAGGCTCTTTGGTGATGGTTGAAGCCTTTGGGCTTGAAAGTGCCTCCGCAGGTATCACAGACTCTGTCATCCGGTACATATTGGAAATGCGCAGACATGCTGCCAGTGCAATAGTGCTCTATGTGATGCTGGCAGGAGTTCGGGATGGTAGTGAGAACGAACAATGCGAAAAATGTTGTTGGATAGAGCTCACACGCGATTGCAATGCGTCAATGAGGAACGTGTCTGCTGCGTTCTGCGTCATAATAAGTCATATGTGTGTCACATTGACATAATAATACTAATGACTTACTAGTAATACATAGTCACCACACAGTACATCGACGACCTATTGTTCAATACCCTGTCGGCTTGCGAGAGCGCTGGAATGCAGTGATCGTGATCATGATCGTGGAGGTACTGGAGTTAGAAGCCAAGAACACGATCGATTAGCTGTGGCAGTGCTATATTTTACAATCTCAATTGATTACAGTGTGTTGCAAATGACTTTAGAATGCACGAGAATTTTTTTGCGAGCTCGGTGTTTGTAAAATTGTTCGTAATAGCCAAATGCGGGACTTTCTGTCACATCAACGACTCGAAAATATTGTCTCCTCCACCTCAGGGTGTATCAATTGCACTCTGACACTCGTATCTTCAATCTGAACTTAAAGGCACTCCCTCTGTCAATACTGTCAATACTAAATAATTATAATATATGGCCTTGTCCGCAACGAGTTCGTGTAACTCTGGCCATACTCGCGTGATTTCACAAGACATTGAGCTAGTTTTCTAAGAAAATTCCAACAGTCTTCCATTGTTCATATTCTGGCGCATTCTGAATTGAATTCAGGAGTGATCAGAGATGCTAAATACTAAATATTTTAATCCGTTCGCGCATCACAAAAGTTCGCGCATCGGCTCTAGTCTGAATCTACATACTTCAAGTTAGGGAAAATCACACTTTTCTGCGCGGTAACTCTCCGCTGGACTCAACACGTCAATTTTGAAAGAAAAAACCAGCGGGTCTTGTACTTTCAATATCAGACTATTTATCCGTCAAGAAATTATATTTTTATGTGGATGTGTTGTAGAGCTACAGATGTTTCAAAATGTGCAAACTCTAGTTGATCATCAGATAATCTAGCCTGGCTGGCAGTGGCGTGAAAACCGGAATGATTGACCAAGCGTGACACAAGTCACACGTCAAAACAAAGGAACAAACACAATTTTGAAAACGCGATTCTAAAGTCATTTGCAACACACTGTAACGTTGATTTGCAATCGATGGTGTTTTGCGCCTGTCCGCCTTCGGTTATTAGACCCGGTACATATTTTTACATCACGAACCACGCAGAGACACAAGCAGGTTTGAAATGCCGCGCAACTACTTACAATGTTGTGAGATCACCAAGCACGCAATCAATTCAATCTGTATTCATACGTGAGCAAGTCAATTCAATCGTGTCTGTCAGCGGTCCTTTTTTAAGTATTCTATTCAATCTCAAACCCTTAAAGCTTCACGTCGTGTATGCGTTTGCACAACATCCCCTCCTGCTCTATGCAATCCCTCCACACCCCCTCATGTCTTCTTGGACGCCGTCTTCGTTGACCGTTTGTCCGAGTGACACACGGTTGTCGATGATGGTTTGTCCAAGTGACTTCTCACGTCTTCTTGGACGACCCCCCGTCTTCATTGACAGTTTGTCCAAGTGACACCCTGTTTTCGATGACGGTTTGTCCAAGTGACTTCCTGTTTTTGTGGGAGAGCGCCCACGCTGTTCGAGTTCGCCACGGGTTGGCTTGTCGGGTCTGTCTGTACGTCTCAACTTATGACCCCACCTAGGCTGCATACGCTACCCAACCGTACGTCCCGCTCTAATGGGTTCCAGGCCTCCAAGATCAACAAGGTGAGCATCCACGAAGTTGTCCTCATTGGTGGTTCCACTCATATGCCCCGTATCCCCAAGCTCATTTCTAACTTCGCTAACGGCAAGGAGCCCAACAAGAGCACCACCCTCGAGGAGGCTGCTGCTCATGGTGCTGCGATCCTTTGCGGCAAGTGCAACACCACCGTTCCCACCAAGAAATCGGAGACTTTCTCGACGCACCTGGACAACCAGCCTGGTACCTTGATCCAGGTGTACGAGGATGAGCGCGGATGCACGAAAGACAACAACCTGCTTGGCAATTTCGAGCTGTCTAGTATTCCTCCCGCACCTCGTGGTGTTCCTCAGATCAAGGTTACCTTCGTCATCAGCGCCAACGGTATCCTGAACATCTCCGCATCATCCAAGACCTTCAGGAAGTCAAACCGCATCACGATCATTAATGACAAGGGCCGCTTGTCAACAGAGATGATCGAGCGCATGCTTAACGAGGCTGAGAAGTACAAGGGTATGTTTTTGCTTTGCTATGATCTTCGCATACATAAACTGACTTGCCTATCTTATAGCGCAGGGTGAAGCTGCTGCTGCTCGCATTCAGGCCAAGAACGGCCAAGAACCACGCGCTTACGACCTCCATAACCTTATCACCGAAGCAGCTTGCCAACAAGTCGAAGCTCGAGAACTCTGCCAATGAGATCATCTCGTGGCTAGATGCATCATGGGAAGCATCGAGGAGTACGATTCGAAACTGATGGAGTTGGAGAGTATTGTCATTTGTCGACACCATCATGCAGATGCTCTACGGTGCTGCAGGTGGTGCTCCTGGCGGTTCACCAGGGGGTTTCCCTGGCGCCAACGGGGACAGCCCTTCTGTCAAGGAGGTCGACTAAAGTGGTCGCCTTTTGTGCAGTACAGTGGGCTTGTTGCGCATTTTTCGTTATATTTCATCACATCAGACAGTATGTGTGCCGCGATCCAATTATCTCCTTACATTTGTATGTTACATTATCGCATTTCCTAGAATGAATTTCCTTTGTGTTCGATCCGTCGAACGATGCTTTATCAAGGTCACGTGCCAAGCGCTATGGCATAACATTAACTACACTGCGGGCCACTGCCAGCCAGTTAATTACATGGTGAATCTTCACTGAACCCATGGTCCAAATCCGAGGTTCTGTCACCGCAACGGTCGTCTTAATTTTCTACTTTGCATTGATGGTACTCTCTTGTGGCGCCCAAGGGTGCCTACGGACATTGCAAGATCAGCGCGCTCTGACTTTGCACCGCAAAACTTGCGCAGAATATAAGAAAATGATGGCCGCCGCCTCTCAGAAACGGAAAGATCGTGCCCGTAATGCAATAGCTGCGAAGATATTCAAAGACAAGCTATCTGGCCCTCCAGTAAGTTCTATGCCACTCGGGACTCCAGACTCGGCACTCACAGAACAATTCTTTAGCGTTTCGCCACTCCGGAAGAGAGTTCTGCAAATGATACTGAGACACAGGAGCAGGCGTTGCTTTCTGAAGATCCAACTATTGAAGAGACCACTCCCGTAGATTCTGCATTGGAGTCGCCTATGGATGTTGACCCAGATACTGGTGCCACAGATGCCACCAACGCACCAGCAGGAAGCCAGGATCTTGATGTATCGATGACGGTCGTTGGTAAGCCTGGTGATTTTATTGGTTTCTTGCACCGACCGCTTTCATGTCAGATAACTCAATTTCGGGTGAATCACACGCTCTTCCCAGTGCCATGAACGTGAACCTGGATTGTATTGGTGAGGAATTCATCCTTGCACATTTATATGCGCTAATGCATGAAATAGCTCGATCTAAACCTCGAAGACGCACCAGACTACCGAAACGATATCGAGTCGCGGAGCCCGTGGAACATGTTGTCCACCATATCGAAACCTCTACTCAGGATGCGATGCAAGATGCCCACTCGGCAACACATGATGCGCCACCAGCTAGCAACATTATCCGAAGGGTGATCCTTCTGGTCACTGAATCCCTTCGTAATGTCATTGGCGCATTCGGTCTATCTCGTGATTACCCTCAACGCCCATCTTATGAACCCGACGTCTTCATACCCTCGTGTTTACTGGCCAAAAAGTGCCCAACATTACAGCCTCCTACCTCAGTTCCTCCGCCTCCACATCCCTTTCCAAATATGACCGTTTATCGGCTGCTCAACTGGATGTCCAGTGGAAGTACTAGAAAGTCCGAGGCAGAGGTTTCACGTTTGGTCCGCGACGTGTTGCTTGCAGAGGATTTCAACACCATCGACCTGCAAGGCTTCAGTGCGAGGAAGTACCTGAGCCTCCTCGACATTACAGACCAAAATCCGCAGAACGGTGATGCACCCTCTCCAGCTGTGACATTCCCGGAAGGTTGGGTGGAGACGGATGTCACGATAACAGTCCCAGGACGGAAGGTTGATGCTTCTGGTGGCCATCCGTTTAACGTCCCAGGGTTTCACTATCGGCCGCTGGTCAGCGCCATTCGCGAAGCATTTTCAGATGCTCAAGCGAAAGCATTTCATCTATGGCCGTTTCGTCGTATTTGGACCAACCCGAATGACGGGCGCACGTATCGTGTTTACGATGAACTTTATACGTCAGATGCCTGGATACAAGCCCACGACGACCTACAGAAGCAGCCCAAGGAGCCTGATTGTACTCTTGAGCGAGTAATAGCTGGCTTGATGTTTTCCTCGGATGCAACCCAACTTACCAACTTCGGAAATGCATCAGCATGGCCGCTATACTTATTTTTTGGTAATCTGTCGAAGTATGCTCGCGCAAAACCCGGCTCTGGGGCATGTCATTTAATCGGATTCTTGCCATCTGTAAGTGTCCTTTGCGCGCATTGCTCAAATCGATTTCACATCTAGGTGTAGCTTCCAGGTCGAATCAAAGACACTTTCCGAAATCTCGGGGTCTTCACGAAAAGCGGGATTGCCGCTCTATACACACACTGCCGGAGGGAGCTCTTCCAGGGATGTTGGGATATCCTTTTGGATGACGAGTTTCTCCATGCATACTGCCATGGTATTGTGATGAGATGCCCTGATGGCATACTTCGCCGCGTGTTTCCTCGAATTTTCACGTATTCCGCCGACTATCCTGAAAAGTAGGTGAGCTCGAAGACGCGTGTTGCATGGCGCTGAAATGTGAATATCAGGGTTCTCATTGCGACCATCAAAGACATGGGGTCTTGTCTTTGTCCGCGCTGCCTGGTGACAAAATCGAAGGCCGATCGTGTTGGATTTGCGAAAGACATGCGCGCGCGAATCGAAAATTTAAGGGTCTACTGCTTGCAGAAGATACAGGCCGCTCGGGATGGTGTATACAAGTCTGGGTATGCGGTTGATGGCATTGGGGTGGAGAAAGCCCTCTCCAGTGAATCATGGGTTCCGACTATCGTGAGTATTTCGCTCGTCGTATTTACTTTGGCTGAGATATGGCATGCAGAATGTCTTTGTAAAAAAGCTCGGCAGCTTCGGACTCAACCCGTTTCGCATGCTGGTCGTTGATCTCATGCACGAGTGTGAGTTAGGGACCTGGAAGAGTCTTTTTAGTCATTTGATCCGTCTCCTATATGCGCTCCCCAACGGCGCTGAAGTTGTAATCGCACTCAACAAAAGGTAAGACCCTGTTATCCAAAACTCGCAGAAAAGCCTACCGTACCTCCAGGTTCAGACAGTGTACCCACTTTTGGCCAAGGCGTTATCCGCAGATTCTCTGATGATACATCGAGCATGAAGAGGTTGGCTGCAAGAGACTTTGAAGATATTCTACAGGTCATTATCATTTCTTTCCAGAGATTGTTACTGACGTTGTTGCAGTGTGCTATGCCCGTTTTCGAGGGACTCCTGCCAACCCCTCACGATAGGATAGTGCAGACCCTATTATTCAGGTTCGCCGAATGGCACGCTTATGCGAAATTGCGGCTACATACTGAACTGACCCTGGAGTCTATGTCACGAGCATGTACTTCTCTCACCGAGCAGCTGCGGAAGTTCCGCCGTAAGGTCTGCGATAACTATGCTACTAGTGAACTTCCGAAGGAAAAGGCTGCACGGCATCGACGCGAAGCGCTTAAAGAAAGCCGGACTACTGACGCACCCCCATCCTCTCCAAAGAAGAAATCATTCAATATGAAAACCTACAAGTTCCACGCTCTTGGAGATTATGTCGAGTCTATCAAGTTTTTCGGAACGACCGATTCTTTCACGACGCAGATAGTAGGTGCTGGTTAGTTATTAGCTCGAGCTTCTAAATTAAATATGAATTGTAGGGTGAACTTGCTCATTGGGCCATCAAGGCGCTTTACCCGTTCACCAACAAAAAGAATACTGCCAAGCAGCTTTCAAAACATGAACGACGACGACGACGACTTCAGAAGATGCAAGAGTCGGAGAAAGTGTCGTCCCTTCGCGCAGTCTGTGCTGAAACTCTTCCACCCCCGGATCCCCGCCTTCATCACCAACTATCTCACCATCGCAATTCTCCCGTGCGTATACACGAACTACTGCAGGACAACAAAAACGATCCAGCATTTGAGGTGCGTATTCTCATGAGTCTGCGTGCATTAGCTACTCAACCACTCTCACAAGAAATTCATTCCGAAGCTTAAAGACCACATATTACGTTGCTTGCAGCCTCAGGCGCAAGATGGCGTCATCAAATTCTCGGGCGATGACCGAAATGATGTTGTCGTATGCGACAATGTTCTGTTCGCCGTCAATACGCTACGGGTCAATTACACTTCATATGATCTGCAATGCCAGCAGGATTTGATCAACCCTCGCAACCACGCTGATATTATGGTGTTGTCGGGTGATTCTGAAACCCGTTCCACTCATCCATATTGGTATGCTCGAGTACTGCGCATATTCCATGTCAATGTACTCGATTTACGACCGAGTGGAGCAAACCCGCAGAAGACTCATATGGAAATATTGTTTGTCAGATGGTTCGATCCAGTGCGGCGGTACCGGTCAGGGATCAAGGCAGCTCGTCTTCCAAAAGTCGCTTTCACACCTGAGACAGACAACTCTGCTTTTGGCTTCGTGGACCCTGCATTAGTGGTTCGCGGGGTACACCTGATCCCGGCTTTTGTAGATGGACACATGCCCCGGTCTGTACCGCAGCAAAACTCGATGCGATGCACATGGAGGGAGGACGACACCTGGACCGCATACTATGTCAACATGTACGTTGTCGTCTCAATTTTTGATTCATAATCTCATTCGGCATGCAGATTTGCGGACCGTGATATGTTCGTTCGGTTTACTGGTTCTGGCATCGGACATGGACCTTGGCAAGTGGACGGTCCAAGCGATGACGAACCTGGCGAGGAAGGCGCGGATGATGATGGTGAGAGTGAGGAGGATGAGAGTGAGAGTGAGGGGGAGAACGAGGAGGAGAACGAGGAGGAGAACGAGGAGGAGAACGAGGAGGAGAACGAGGAGGAGAACGAGGGGGAGAGCGAGGAGGAGAGCGAGGAGAACGAGGAGGAGAACGAGGAGAGCGAGGAGGAGAGCGAGGAGGAGAGCGAGGAGGAGAGCGAGGAGGAGAGCGAGGAGGACGATCACACGGAGGACTCAAGTCTCAGTGACGCTAATGCCGACGAGGATGGTAATCTCTGATATATTTCAATTGGACAAACAGACTCGTTAAACGCTAGAGACCGTGCTCGGCTATGACGCTCCAAACCGACCCATTCCATTCCACCACAGCTGTTTCCGGTCCTCCTCGCATCACTGTTGCTTCATGCAAGTTCCTGCATGTACCATAGGTGGGGCTTCACATGCAATAATCCGACGGTGTACTACATCCAGACGTTCCTTGACCTTGAACATTGATGCGAGCCGCCAACACCCCTCCATGTCTCAGTCGAGAGCCCCTCAAATGACAATGCAATTATTCGCTTCGGGCACACTCTCGCCAACGCCAACGTGAATGGCAACAATGTCTCCCGCTTAGTCCGCTCGAGCCTGGAAACGTTAACCCGTTGTCGTGACTGTGGACAGCCGACACGTCTACATATCCGACGAAGCGGATGGAATGGATGATGACGACTTTTGTGAAGAGCTCCTCCCCACCCTCATGCGTGTAGCCACCTACAGCTCCGAGAATTTTGCCACAGCACTATGTATATGTGCGCTGCATGCTCATAAGATAACATCAATAGCCTACTTGCCAATCACGCCCACTTTCTGTGTCCTTGTGACACGCCCGCGCACCAGCTAGCAATCATAGTCCTTACCACACCATCATCCTACCAGCTGAATGCACTGTGCACGTTATACGTGTCGCTGTACGGAGCGCATTTTGCCATATCGATGTTCAGGCCAATCAGATGGAGCTCACCGGGATGGTAGCATCGCGTCTGGAGACACTGGGGGACGAGGGCGGATAGAACGCTGGCTCGGTGCTGTAGTGACGCCTTCAAGTGGTACCGCCCATCCGATAGCACTGGCGGCACTCATAACGAGGCTTCCTCTTTCCCCTAGGATGGAAGGGGCCATGGACGACTCCGATCCGCTCGGGCACAATCTAGTACAGTAGTATCAGTAAGTGTATCGCAGCACTCGATGTTGTATCACGCACCCTATTTGGTCTCTGATGAACGACCTTTAAGAAAGTCTTGCGGCGTAGATATCTTGCCTGTGTATCGCGCACGTTATATTGTATCGATAATCGCGCACTCAATGTTGTGTGTCGCGCAGTTTATTAAGATGGGGTTTGGAGCGTCATAGATATCTTCCTTTTTTTCATTAGCACGCTGAGAAGTCATTTGCAAGTCATAGACAACATAATACCATGTTGCTCAACATCGCCACTTCGCTGGAATTCCCATCCGCTAGTGTTCCAATTACGAAAAAATGAATCACCCTTATAACCCTTAGATACAGTATGAGACGAGTCTATTCTAGCAGTGTATGTTTTACAATGTAGGAAGAAATTTGCTTGGATGTTACCGGTGTGCTGGAATCCCCACCAAATATTTCCCATGATGCTGATATCAACCAATGCTCTGGTCGCGTTGTTTAATATCTATGCTTTTAGCTAATGCGTGGTTCGATGGTGACAAAATGACTGTCCCTTGCAAGTCATGGATATAGAATGAGAGAACTGCAGTCTAAGAGTTTGCATTCTATAATGTAAAACATAATTTATTAGAAGTGCCCTCAGCTTTACAACATCATATCGAGCTATGTACACCATGCCCTGATAGACGACATTATGTCATCACCATCAGGTCATAGCGAGCAACCTTCCATTCAGTGATGTCTGTCCTCCCCCTTCGCAGTGTGATCACTGACTAGGAATATCTACACCCTGCAGCATCATTACCTGGGTCGAGGTCTCCATCCGTCTCTCGATGACACCGCTAACATATCCATCATTACCTGGGCCGAGGTCTCCGTCCATCTCTCGATGACACCGCTAACATATCCAGAGGATTGTCCAGCCATATTGTACTGGCGCCGACATCGCCCGGTATTCCAAAACACGAACCTGCGCTGGTACGACCGCCATCGAAACACAAGAAGTTCGTATTCGCTTCGCCCGCTGTTTGGTGATGGTGAGCTTGCTTTAATGACCCCCCCCCCTCCCTCACCATTTTAACGGCATTGCCACCAGGTATGGAGGATTGTACTGCTATATCGCCGTCATCACCCGGTATTCCAGAACACGAACCTGCGCCAGTACAACCGCCATCGAAACACAAGAAGTTTGTGTTCGTTTCGCCCGCTGTTTTTGTGATGCGGCGCTGTAGTTTACCTCATGTGACTAGAGACATGCCTCCTTAATCTTACTTAGACTTAAATAAAAAATCTCTCCTTTTTTCTCCTTGTATCTGCTTATTACGAGGGATTATATGTTCTTGTATTCCTTAAGTCTCCTTGCCACGCTTAAGTCTCCTTTTCCTCCTTATGCAGTCCACCAAGTAGAACAAGGCAAAAAAAGCACTCCGACGTTTTCCTGATGCTTGTGTATCGCGCACTCAGTAGTTTATCGCGCACTTGATGTTGTATATCGCGCACTCAATGTCATATCGCGCACACAATGTTGTGTATCGCGCAGTTTATTAAAGTGGGGTTTGGAGCGTCATATGTTCGCGATGAAGTGATTTGCGCGGTCACCTTGCACCATAGCTAGTTTCCCTTCTGCCCGACACGCTGCATGGTAGGCTTTCCGCAGCGCCGGCAACATTGTGCAATGTTCGGGTCAAATTGTCCGCGCCTAATCAAGGCGCCAAAGACTAATTTTATCAATGGTTTCACAGGATCTTGAGAACTCAACGTCAACGTCCGCGCTCGCAGTCAATACTACAGCATATATATATATATAACCTCGGCTCTCGAGGCAGATGATGTGGGAACCATTCTTTATCTTACTTCGAACTGTCGACTGTTATTCACAACGATGAGCAAAGGGAAATCATCGAGGGTTTCGACTCAAGAAACCCACACATCTAGCGAAGCAACAGCTCGTGAAAGCGTGGTGTGTTACTCTTGGGGATCACTTGGTTCACCCTACTCCAAATCACTGAAATTGACGCATCCTTCGTCTAGCACCGACTCCATGACACCTTCGGTCGAATTCTGGGGACGGTTAAGGATGGTGTTAAGGACAGTGTGAACAAGCTTAGAACCTCTGTGAGTCCACGGGCATGCGTACTAAGTGTCCTGGAATACGGCTAAGATCACACAGAAGCGCTCGAAGGATTCCCGCAGCCCCAGCCTTGTTCCCCCGAATATCGAGGTAGGTTCTCACAATTGCCCTTGAGTCTCTGCGCTGTATCTAAATCTTCGTGCAGATTCAGGCTGATCCCCAATCAGCACTTCGGCATGCACAAGAGGCTGCAAAGCACATGCATCCACTTTCGGGACCTGTGATAACTGTGGCATCTGCTGGCCAATCTGCACAGGGAAATCTCGGTACTACGGACAAGTTCCAGGACACATATCTCCAACCCCTCAGGATATTTGACGCTGTTATCGAGAAGATTGCAGATGTATGGGTTCTCCTCTCGATTAGGACCGAACTAATTCCGTTCCACAGGTACATCCATATGCAAAGATGGCACTGGGCGTGTTGTCTTGTGCATCTAAAGTATGTTTACTCTTCCTCTCATTCTTAACTCCTGCCCAGCAATCATTCGTGCAGATTATTCTAGCTCAAGTGGATCGCGACGATGCGGTACTCAGGCTTCTGGAGAAGTTATGTCAAGTTTACAGCTTCATGACGCAAGACAAGATGCTTCGCCAAATCTCGTCGATGCGCATTATCCTTGGACAGACCTCTCAGCAGACCTGTGAATGCGCCCATTTTATCAAAAATTATTCGGAGACCAAGGAATTTTGTGAGTCTTACAAGCTGTTGCGCTTTGCACCATCTCAAGCTTCTACTATTATCACAGGGAAGAGACTCGGAAAGAATGTCGTCTCTGAAACGAATGATACGATTCAACAGTACAGTGACGTGTTGGATAGGCTCATGCAAAACTTCCGGGACCAGGTTACTCACGACATAGCCATACACATCCACCGTACGGGTAAGGGTTCAAACGTCCTTGTTACTTGACATATATTCATATCTTTCCAGGAGAAATACTGGACCTCAGCGGTATGACTTATGCAGGTGCCGCAGGACTAGATACCAGGAAACAATGCCTTCAAGGAACTCGCACAGAAATCCTTTCAGAGATCACAGAATGGGTCAACAGCACCGGGGACAATGTTCCACGGGTGCTGTGGCTATCTGGTCCTGCAGGCAAGGGAAAATCGGCCATCGCCCACACCATTGCTAAGTGGTTCAATGACGTAGGAGGGCTTGGTTCATGTTACTCTTTTGACCGCCAGCGAGAGGCAGATCGTCGCCATGAAAAGATCTTTTCCACGATCGCGCGCGACCTGGCTGACCGTGACCAGGAAATGAGGCGGGCATTGGCAGGTGCAGTCCAGAACTCGAGTTCGCTCAAGACTACAGCGGATATTGTCCATCAGTGGCAAAAGCTTCTTATCGAACCGCTGAGGAAGTCATCTGGGTCAACTGTAGGACCCATCGTGATCATGATCGATGCACTGGACGAGAGCGGTGGAGCAGAGACACGAAAAGACCTCCTCCATATTCTAGCTGGTAAACATCGCAACTCTGCTGTTCCAAAAATCACAGACCTCCCAGACAACTTCCGCTTCATCGTGACCTCTCGCCCTCTCAGTGACATCGCTGAGGAGTTTCACGGTGTTCAGCATATTCGACATATGTCGATGGATGATATTCCAGCAGCAGTCGCAATGCGCGACATCAAAGCTTATATATCCAAGGAGTTGGAAAGGTCACATTTTCAGGACAGAGAGTTTGTAGTCCTCGCTGAGAAAGCTGATGGACTTTTCGAGTGGGCGCGTCTCGCATGCGGATACATCAAAGAGTCTCATACTGGGCTATCTCCAAATGATTGCTATGACGCCGTGGTGTCACGCGATCCTGCTGAGAGAAGCATGTTGTTGGACGATATATATCGTCTCATCTTAACAGATGTCATGCCCAGGGATGTTCAACATTCGGAGAAACAGCGCTCGAAAGCCCTAGCGAGATTTCGCTCAGTAATGGGACAAATACTAGGCACAGCTGAACCCCTTCCTTTAGCTTCCATGAACGCCATGAGGCGCCATTTTCCAACACGAGAGGACCAATTTCAGGTGGAGCTTGTGGTGAAATGCATGGGGTCCCTCCTCAGCGGCACCACAAACCCAGATTCCCCAATCCGACCCCTTCACGCATCCTTCCGCGATTTCCTGACGGACCAACGATGCAGTGGAGAGTTTTTCATCGACGTGTCGAAGGCACAACACGACCTTGCATTCGCGTCACTTGGAGTGATGGAACACGGTCTTCGCTTCAATATCTGTGATTTAACGTCTTCGTATCTTCCTAATTGTGAAGATCCCGGGCTACAGGAACGAGTTGCAAAATGTATTCCCCCACATCTATCCTATTCATCTCAATTTTGGATTTCACACGTACGAACCACAGTCTTCGACAAGGAGCTCGCGAAGGAAGTGAAATCGTTCTTCGACGACGAGCGGCTATTTTTCTGGCTCGAGTTACTCGCCCTCATAAATGCGCTCAGCAGTGCAGTTCCTACCCTTCCATTCATTCCCCAGTGGCTGAAGGTGAGTACAATGCTATTGAGTGAAAAATACACCGCTCACGCACAACCACAGAGCCATTCCGAATTTAAAGATATCTCGTCGACTGCAATGGACGTACAGAGGTTTATTCAAGTCTTCGGCGGCATCATTTTATACAGCACACCACATCTGTATGTATCAGCACTCCCATTCTCGCCTGTCAACTCTCCGCTATCAAAAAAGCTTTCTGCGAGGTTTCCCAATACTCTTCGTGCAGTATCTGGACGTGATATGAACTGGCCGGCTGTTCAGACCGTGCTCAGGGGGCACACTGGTTATGTCAACTCAGTCTCGTTCTCGCCGGATGGAACTCGCATTGTCACTGGTTCGAGTGATAAGACTGTTCGGCTGTGGGATGCAACGACAGGGCAGCCAGTCGGTGAGCCCTTGCGGGGGCACACTGATTGGGTTCAATCAGTTTCGTTCTCGCCGGATGGAACTCGCATAATCACTGGTTCGAGGGATGAGACTGTTCGGCTATGGGATACAGCGACGGGGCAGCCAGTCGGAGAGCCCTTGCGGGGGCACACTCATTGGGTTCAATCAGTCTCATTCTCGCCGGATGGAACTCTCATCGTCACTGGTTCGAGGGATAAATCTGTTCGGCTGTGGGATGCAGCGATGGGGCAGCAAGTTGGCGAGCCCTTGTGGGGGCATACTGGTTCAGTTCAATCAGTTTCGTTCTCGCCGGATGGAACTCACATCGTCACTGGCTCGGAGGACAAGACTGTTCGGCTGTGGGATACAGCAACGGGGCAGCCAGTTGGTAAACCCATGTGGGGGCACACTGATTGGGTTCAATCAGTCTCATTCTCGCCGGATGGAACTCGAATCGTCACTTGTTCGAAGGACAAGACTGTTTGGCTGTGGGATGCAGTGACACAGCAGCTAGTCAGTAAGCCCTTGCGGGGGCATACTGATTCAGTTCAATCAGTCTCGTTGTCGCCGGATGGAGCTCGCATTGTCACTGGTTCGAGGGATAAGACTGTTCGGATGCGGGATGTAGTGATGGGGCAGCCAGTTGGCGAGCCCTTGCGGGGGCACACTGATTGGGTTCAATCAGTCTCATTCTCGCCGGATGGAACTCGCATTGTCACTGGTTCGAGGGATAAGACTGTTCGGCTTTGGGATGCAGTGACAGGGCAGCCAGTTGGTGGGCCCTTGTGGGGGCACACTCGTTCAGTTACATCAGTCTCGTTCTCACCTGATGGCACTCGCATTGTCACTGGTTGGCCGGATAATACCGTTCGGTTATGGAACGCAGTGACAGGGCAGCCGGTCGGTGAGCCCTTGCGGGGGCATACTGATTCAGTTAAATCAGTCTCATTCTCGCCAGATGGAACTCGCATCGTCACTGGTTCAAGGGACAAGACTATTCGGCTGTGGGATGCAGCAACGGGGCAACCAGTTGGTGAGCCCTTGCGGGGGCACTCTCATTGGGTTCAATCAGTCTCGTTCTCGCCGGATG
Source organism: Suillus clintonianus (assembly GCF_016758775.1). Taxonomy (NCBI): domain Eukaryota; kingdom Fungi; phylum Basidiomycota; class Agaricomycetes; order Boletales; family Suillaceae; genus Suillus; species Suillus clintonianus. The sequence continues at coordinate 23,900 of NW_024539321.1, forward strand.
GAACTCGCATTGTCACTGGTTCGAGGGATAATTCTGTTCGGCTGTGGGATGCAGCGATGGGGCAGCAAGTCGGCGAGCCCTTGCGGGGGCACACTGATTCAGTTGAATCGGTCTCGTTCTCGCCGGATGGAACTCGCATCGTCACTGGTTCTTGGGATCAGACTGTTCGGCTGTGGGATGCAGCGATGGGGCAGCCGGTCAGTGAGCCCTTGCTGGGGCACACTCATTGTGTTCAGTCAGTCTCGTTCTCGCCGGATGGAACTCACATCGTCACTGGTTCGATTGATAAGACTGCTCGGCTGTGGGATGCAGCGACAGGGCAGCCAGTCGGTGAGCCCTATTGGGGGCACACTGGTTCAGTTACATCAGTCTTTTTCTCGCCGGATGGAACTCACTTCATCACTGGTTCTTCAGATACAACTGTTCGGCTATGGGATACAGCGACGGGGCAGCCGGTCGGTGAGCCCTTGCGGGGGCACACTGGTTCAGTTGAATCGGTATCGTTCTCGCCGGATGGAACTCGCATCGTCACTGGTTCGGCAGATAAGACTGTTCGGCTGTGGGATGCAGCGACAAAGCAGCCATTGAAACAGTGTACCGATTCAGATCATTCAACATTCTCAGACAATCACTTCATTTGCTTCTCGCCCAACTCCATCCATGCGCTATGTGACACTTCTGAGTTAATGGAGGGAGAATCCCATGACGACCGCAGTTCGACCCCCTTGTCACTGATTGATGACAGTGGATGGGTGGTAGGGCCCAGTCATCGGCTGTTATTCTGGGCACCACCCGCTTCTCGACATGCATTTTATAATCCTAGGACTGTATTAGTGATACCCAGAGGTGGTCCTGAGCTTGATTTGAGCCGGATGGCACATGGACGACACTGGCAAAAGTGCCGAGAGGAGTAAGTCTCTTCAAAGCTCTTTCCGTTCCTCGCACTTACTAAAATCAACACTTGCAGACCTTAGTACTGCGATGATCGTATCCCAGCAATTGATATATTATGAAGATTTCAGTTACAGCTTGAATGTAATACCGAGTGTACAGTGAATCATACTTTGTATTTTATTCTATACTGCTTCCAGTCCCAGTTCAGGGGTTGCAAGCCTGTACGCGATGAAGTGATTTGCGCGGTCACCTTGCACCATAGCTAGTTCCCCTTCTGCCCGACACGCTGCATGGTAGGCTTTCCGCGGCGCCGGCAGCATTGTGCAATGGTCAAATTGTCCGCGCCTAATCAAGGCGCCCAAGACTTCACAGTAATTTCATCAACGGTTTCACAGGATCTTGCAACTATTTGTCATTCGCAAGGCTGTAGATTTCCCGCTTGTCTCGTGTGTATTTACCCTGGCATGACCTAATCAAGTTGAGAGCTCATAATCAAACAGTAGTCTGCAACGTCTTATAATTAGGAATAACTACATATCACTCGCTGACGCTCCCAACGAAAGGATTGAAATTGTAGTACGTACATCCGTTTTGGTTCACATACATCGAGCCATGGGTGTCAGCAACTGTTGTGCCATCTATGCTGATCGCAATATAGGGGATTTGCGAATCCTCTGGAGGGAACGAGACAGAACCCATAGTGATACCCGGACCAGCGGTGAAAGTTCCCGTGTTGCTACCCATGGCGAGTGTGATAGTTGCAGTGTCTTTGAGCATGGCGAGTGCAAAAACGGCGTCCTCGGGGTATGCAGCATTGCGTGGTAGGGACCCGGTACTGCAAGTGATGGCTTTTGGCCACGCACGATACCAGAAGACGACCTTATCTGTCTATGTGACGAAGGAAATGTCAAAATTATCAATCAAAGAGCAATTTATCTAGTGGCTCACTGTGATGATAGGTGCAGAGCCGGTCTTGAACCATGAAATATAGTACTGAGCTACATCTCGCCAGGCAGCGTGGACGAAACCATCGACGTAAAGTGGAGCTTGTGTCCCAAGGTCCACCTAGTCACATGTCAACTCGAGCCGCAATATTCGATGACGGTATGAGGGGTTACATTTGGATTGATATCACCAATGTAATGGGACTCCCCATAGTCGTTCCAAGTTACTAGAGCACGTTGAGCTACGGCCAACACAATAATGAAACGACAATACCTATTTCTACAATGTCAGGTTTCACGTCATTTACAGCTTGTTGCCAGCGGTAGTTCCACAGCGTATCGCTGTATTCCACCCAATCTCCAGCGCCATCGATGTTCTTGAACTGCCAAGGCGAGACAGCTTGGTTGAATGTCAACAATAGCCACGGAGATTCGGACTACCACTTACACATAATATATGGTCCACTGAGCGATGAGACAGCTGCTTGGTAGGCCAAATCCGTGGCTGTCGTTAAGTTTGCGTCGACATCGGCAGGCCTAGCGATATAATTGGTGAGAGAAGATGCTCTTTGCGACCTCACCTACCAGGACCACCAATTGAAGAACCCATCAATTGAGGGAAACGTAGACACGAGTGAAGCAGCATCCGAGGTGTCACGGTAAGTTGTGAACGCGGGTGCAAGTGCGATGTCAATGCCTTGGCTCTGAAGTGTGCTCTTGAAGCTAGCCCAGAAGTCCTCTCCGTAACTCTCCCCTGAGTATGTCGATACAAGTATAGCGTTTTTCCAGAGAAAGGTACTCGGACTCGACGAGTGATTGGCGACGATGTTAACCATGTCACTCTGCTGCCAAGTGTATGACATATCGAAGGAATAGAAGAGCTTGAAGCCCAAACTTTCCGCAGCTGCATATGCATCAACGATCCTGTCGACTTCATAGTCGTTCGCGACAATGTTCAATGCTAAGCATTGGGTACGCCATGAGTAGTCGAAAGATTGAACGAGACATAAGAAAGACGTACCGAAACCATTAATGCCAATGTTCTGAGCAGTTGTCATATCATTCGTCCAATCGCTTTCGGCATATGAATACGAGTTTTGGGCCTGTAGAAGGAGGTTGATATGCAGTCGAATTCGAAGGAGAGACTGAAAAACTAACCATGAAATGGGCAAAAACGCTTTGCGCATTTGCGACGCGCGCCAAGGCAGCACATGTCAGAAAGAAGAAGAACTTTTGCATAGTAGCTCAGGCTTAAACCCTAGAGAACAACGTTCACGGTCTCCTTTTATGCGCCAAATCAGACAGGTTGTTGAGTTTGAACTAACTTGAAGAGTATGAACCGTGGCTGAATTCGGAGCGGGTTGGCAGATGAGTCGTCAGATGTCCAGGGACTCCCTAGATGATGTCCTTCAAAGAACAGTACTTCCTACTTTCGATCAAAGATGACGCGGGACGCAGCACATCGACAAGTTTTAAGCTAGCGTCACCGTGGTCAATGCTCCTAGTATTGCTTGAAATATTCGCAAGCAGTGTCCCTTTCGACGGATTTGTATCAGCGGTTTACAAACAATCAAACAATCAAAGCATTACACGCAGGACGGTTGTCAGACGACTCTGATGAGATCAGAGACTATATGGCAATGGGGACAACGAAATCAAGCAAACCGTGTATGACTTCCGATCACGGGCGCCCATCGGGTTGTTTGTGAGTACTGCTATTAGATTCATATAGTACTGAACCTACTGATTCTTTGTAATGGAGGCACTGTCGTGACCTCGAAACAACCCTCACAAATTCCACTTCAATCAAACGGTACAGGACGGATGCCTAGACCCTCGATTCTCTTTCCCGGCTCAAGTTCCTTTTGGGCTGCCGCAAATGCACTGGGTACAGGTATACCACAACAATCACCCCATCCTCCATGTGCGTGACCATCCCCGTGATGCGATTCATCAGAAGATGGAGGTGGAGGTCCTTCATATGGAAGAATAGATCCAAACAGGAAATGTTGGATGACAGGGAGCTTCGCTAAAACTTCCGCATGATACATCTTGATCATGCCGGAGTTCACTTTTTCCCATGTTTTCACCTACACAAGAAGAAATCAGGCGGGGGCTGTACCGAGGGCCACAATACGCACGGCTGATATGTCATCCAGCATTGGTGAGTGCCATCTAAGTGAGGCTGTCTTGATCTGCGTCCAAATTTTGAGATGTCAACCAGGTACGCGATATGAAAGGTACGAACAGAGTTGATGAACTTGATGCAAGAGAAATACATATAATCCTTCGATAGTTCATCTACGATCTCTGGATCGTGTATTGCCTTTGGTCTTACAAACTTGTGTCCTGCAGTGGAAAATGTCAGACCCCGTTGTGTTCTGTACCTAATTGTGTGGACGTGCCTCGTAGCTGCGCGGAACCAAAGAGGAAAGGCAAAAAATGATAATCATCGAGGCCCCAGACGCCATGAGATCCAGCGGGTTCTAGCCAATACGTTGATTGAAGTATACGCATAATTTGAATATATCTGGGAGGGGTGAGCAGGGAACAAAGGAGCCGTCTTGCGAACGCACCTCCAAAATACACGAGTAACAAGCACGGTGTGATCACTTGCCGCAACAACCTGCAGGCGATCTAGGCATATCCTGTGAGGTGTAACTTGAAGATTAAGCAAATAAAAAATATAGGAAGACTTACAACCAGCAGATGAAATTCAGTTCCATACCACTCCCGTAGTCAATGCGCTCTCGATTCCCCCAAGCCTGCGAGAAATACGCAGATAATTCGGGTATAGCATTTTGATCTAGACCGGGAAGCTCAGCATGCAACGACGGTGCCAGCTTTAATACAGCGGAAGTAAGTATGAGACACCAAGGGAGAAGAATTGCCAGCCAACAGTTTGGACTTTGTCGTAGAACGACCTGAAAGCAGGGTTGCCAAATCTTGATGCCTTGTTCTCAACTGGGGGAGTCTCGTGAGCTAGCTGCTCTACTCGATCCAACAAGCGGAGAATGGCGTTGATCCCCTGAGCTTGCGCAAGAAGAATGTATTAGATGTATGGATGAAATTCGAGGAGGAAACGCACTAGAGATTCCGAGCATGGGTCGGTAAGCCTCACACCCACCACGGAAGCATTCAGAGCATCGATATAAGATGTGATTGTATTATAAGTAGCAGATGATTGAAATGCAGTCAACTGAACACTAGACAAGATACGCTTGCCAGGAATCTCGAAGGCTATCGACATCGTAGTACCAAGTCAAGGAAGATCCCATAATGTCGGATTTACCCGACAATTACGTAACAAGGATGGTATAGGCTTGTTGAAGGACAGCGGGGAAACTGACATTTTACCACCTTTGCCGCCAGTGGAATTACATTCGAAAGGTAAACTAGAGTGCTCTGGAACACTCTAGGATATGTCTGGAATGCCCTAGCCAGGTCTAGATCTGCTTTTGATTGAAATCTTGCAAGAGGCAAAATGTTGAAACCCCCGATCAGTGTAACAGTAACAAGTCATGGTGCTTAAGCTTGAGCTTGTGTATCCTTATAGCCACTCGAAAGCCGGACATATCGCGCACTTATGACGAGTGACGCGGACGTAGCACGTTCAAGCGGTCATTATAATATGGACGCCACAGCAAGATAGGGACATACAGTGGACGACAACTGTTGTCTTGCAAACCCAGAATCTTGATATTGGGAAGGAACACGTTGACAAATAACCAATACTTCAAACAACGCGGCGATTCAATTCTACCGCAGAAGCTATTCGTGCTTCTATCAATTGAAGAGAAGAGCACTGCCGGACTTGACGATTTAGTATCTCTTTAAGTATCATGGCGGCCCCGATCTACAATGATGGGGTTGAGCCTTTGGAACTACCAAGGCAGGGTTGAGGTGAGCAGGGAGTGCAATCATAGGGCGGTCGTCTGTGAATACCGAAGCGGGCGTTAACAAGAGAAAAAGGTTGTACAGTGCGGATAAGGTCACTACGTACATGGAACGCGGTTGACTTAATTACCCGACCGGAGGTGAAAATCACGCCGCATATGTAGTGCCACTCAAAAGTGACGATGAACACTATATATATGTATCTGATGAGAAATGGAGGTGTATATAGGACTCACCTGGATCATTGCGAGTGCCATAGTGACAGGGCCACGAGGAAACTGAGGAACGTGGATGCAGCGATGACCGCCTATCCCTGAATTTCACCGATGTTCCTTCCGAGGAAGGTTCCTATGGAAAATAGCAATCAAGGTATTAACTACATATAGTCTGCTTGAAAAATCCAAGTCCTGGAAGCTTTTATGGGGATTTAGGCAGGAATCTTGTCGGCCGTAATCTTCTTTTGACCTTGCACCAAGCTCGTGACACATCTTACCAGCAAGAAAATATATAGGCGCTCTGCGAGAGGGGAAACAGGGGATGTCTTGCTATGGCCGCCCTAGTCCTGAATAGATCTCCATCAGATGGAGTATGTTAGACGTTTTCAGTATGAAAATTTACCACATTGGCATAAGTGTATCTTGAAGAGGCACCGAAGGGATGGTTGGTCATGAGCAGCGCCAATACCAATTATCAAGAACTGATAACGTGAGATCCCTCTGGCAGAAAAGGTCATCGATGGGCTTGCTCTGGCCTGGGGGTGACATGGATTTCAAGCAGGTACATATTCTGTTTCGTAGCAGGAAGTCATGGTTGGAATTCGGATTGGATGTCTCGAATCATGGTATACTTATTGATACGAAATATGAATGTATTGTGCCTGTTGGCGACGAAAAAGTTAGGCTGAAGGTGATTGGGCCAGGTAAAACTGAAGCCAAGCAGTACCGCAGTTTCAACGATAGAGAACATCGGAGATTACCAACTTTGAGGTATAGAGGGAAATTACAAATGGTGCTTACGCATCACGGAGCAGAGTGTATTCAAAAGCGTCAAGTGAATACTTCGCCCAGGCGTGACAGCAAAGCTGCCATGGTCGTGGGGCGTTATGACAAGACTCGTTCAGACCTGTCATCAAGATCTATTATCATTAGCGTGTTGAAACCAGTCATGGAAAGTAAAAGTATACCTTAAACAACCTCAATTCCCGGTACATACCGCCGTGCAGGAGACCACACGCAGTTCTTACGGTGGCATGGCGATTCATATTTTTGTTGCGATTCAAAAATTGTAATCTTGGTCGAGAGCTCTTGGCGACACATGATAATATCCGCCGTTCTTCAGGTGTTTCAACAAGTCGTGACTGTAATAGTTATGATTAGTTGCGGGAGTAGCATCTAAGTCACTTGAAAGTTGATGCAAAATGTGCACCGGAGTTGGCCGAGGCCGCCATAATCCTTCGCAGTCAACTCCGCCCGCGGAGTAGCGGCATCCTTGACGACTGACTCGAACTTGACATCAACAATAATGACCGCGGCCGCCACATATGTGGTCACGGAAGAACACGGTAGCATCACTGCCAGTTATCAGAGACATTCAGCCAATTCATTCAAGTTCTCACCGAAGGTCGGCTCCGGGTCAACCTACGAAGGTTAAACTTCTTCTTAGGTTGTGCGGTCGCCAACAAGTTGAACAAAGCGGCGGCCAAGTACTCTGTAGATGGCCAAATGAACATCACATCCCCCTGCCAGGAACTTCGTGTCAGAATCGAATTAATGGACCACATTACTGCGATTTGCCATGGCACGGCCCAGCTGGGCAGCTTGCTCACACACGGTTGTTTGTCAGTATCGGGTTTCCGCATCGAATGTGTACCTCGATTTCTCAAATATTACCATTGAAAGCCCTGAATCTGAAATTGGGCCAGCTCAATGGTATGGGGAACATCCCGGGTGTGCATGTGAGAGCTTATCGGCCCTTGTACGGCATACCTGCAACAGCAGGTACGTTTTCCCGCCCGTGGTTAATTCTTTGTAAGTCACAATTTGTTATCAGTTGGCACACCTTGACAGCGTTCAAGAATCACAGTGCCGTTGTTTAAGTTCCTGTGCCGGCAAAGTCAGGACCCGGCGGACGAATCTCGAGGGATGTTTCACGACCTGTGTCTACTTTGCAAGCTTGTTCGTGGGATTCTCTGATATCGATATCACAGAACCGTGATTTGCTTTCCGTACTTTGGACCCTAATCAGCGTCTTGAAGCCGGTGCTTGTATGTCTATTTTGATAATGCTTATACAAACCTACGTCCCCCCTTTTGTGTCCACAAGGGATCACTCGTGCGGTCACAAATTGGGGTGCGTGCGATATGCTCGGCGATCACTTATTACTAGACAAGAAAGCACGAGATCATCCATTTTGCGCTCCTCAGTCTCACTTACTGCATGTCGACTTGCAGGCAGGCTGAACTACCATGGCGTTGACAATCCCGAAGGCTGAGCTCATCGGTGTTTTTCTGGAGTCATTGGCATATGGTTTTGTCATCCCATATCTACATGTGTCCCCTGCTGATCTTTGCCTAGGTGCATATCTGATGGTGTTTAACCAGTGCATGTTTGTACTAAGGAAAAGACGTTCTCGACCAAGTGATTACTTGCTTGGCACTGCAGTATCGCTGTTCATCCTCATCACGGCCGTACGAGTCTTCTCAATTCAACACTGTGCACGCATCTTATGGGCAACTCTCTAGCACCTTGTCATCGACATCCTGCGCAACATGCAGGCTTTCACTTCAGACGAGGCAGAGCCAAATTATCCAACTACATATTATGGCACATTCGACACTTGGCAAAACATTCTCAAGAGTGCCCTGTATGTCGCTGTCACACTGGTGTCCGACGCATTCATTGTACGCATGCTAATCTTGTCATTATTCAAATCTGAGTGTTTCTGCAGTTATATCGCTCCTTCATTCTATGGGGTAGGAATTACCTCATCATCACCTTCCCTTTCTTGTTATTCATCGCGGACATTGGTTTGTTTCCTTCTGCCGTCCCACTGTTGCGGCTGACACTTAATCTAGCTATCGGTGTTTTCTGGGTATACACTCTGAGTCTTGTCACTCCGAATGAAAATGTTTTCGCCGATGCCCTCTCCGTCCGCGTTAAGACATTCTACTCAATCACTCTGGCCATGAATGTCACTTGCACATGTTTGTCTTTCACTGTACATTCGGGCTCGAACTGAATTCACATTTCAGTGCTGATTGCCTTCAAGATTTTGAAGATCCAAAAAGCAGTTGCACCCTTTTCTAAGAGTACCGAGGACCAAATCTCTCGTTTAGTGCCCATCATAGTTGAATCTGGTAAAAGTTCTAGCAATACCTGCTCTGATGTCTGTTCATGCACCGATAGGTTCTGCGTACTCAGCCTTGCTCATTGTTATGATTGGAACATATACTTCTAAATCACCGGCCATGTTCATCATCTTGAATTCAGTAAGTCTCGCCATTTTTTCCGCAAAGACTTGATTAACGCCAGATCAATCAAGATGTCGCCAATCATCGTGAGTTTCTGTGTATTTTAGTTTCCAAATCTGCTCACCCTACGTCAAACACAGGGCATTGTGGTATGATTCTCTCCGACTGTTTCTCAGCCCTTTCTCACGTGCACCGTTCCTCCAGTTTTCTTCCGTAATCGTCCGCGTCGGTCTTGGTCTATCACATGGCGATTCCCATCGCTTCAATGGCACAACGTCTTCCTCGCGGAACATCCGGTGGATGACGCGCGCGAGTTCCAGGCCCCCCAATAGCGAACAGCCGGTCTATTCTGCGCCATTCCCGGATGGGGGTGTTCAGGTCTCATTGCAGCAAAGTGTACACACTCATACCGACGGCTTCCCAGATGACGTTGAGAATGACATCTCAAGCGCACATACGGTGTATAAATCCGGCACTTTCCATGCTATATAAAACAACGTGAGTCTGCCATCTGTTCATTGCCACGTTTTTAATCTAGTTCAAGAATGCAGTAGGAATGATGTCTGTCTGTTAAACTGGGGCGTAGTTTATAGATAGCTTCGATCCACGCGTGTGGTCCTAGGCTTAGCGAGACATTGGATACCATGGTTGAACCTTGAACCCAGCATCCCCGGTTCTCCGAGGGTGAGGGCTTTGCGGGCACTCCTGCATACATTATACCCGTGCACGTGAGACAGTGAGACCATGCGAATACGAATTCCTAAATAGTGGTCTTCCTTGTTATTTGGTTGAATCAGATGGTTTCCGTTGAGTCCGTAAAGGTGATTGAAGAGGCCTGGGTTGTAATTGGGTCTGGAATCTGATCCAATCACGCAGATTTCATCACGTCTTCTGATCAAAACGATCAATCACCCTCGCGGAGACTTGGAGACCAGGGTTTGTTCTTTGGACCAACTTTAGACTCACTACTACCCCGCCTAATGGTTCTCCCCGAAGGAAGTAGTGGAAATCATGGTGTGCGGCTCCCTGGGGCCCCTAACGCCTCGGGATGTTTGAATTACATCCACAGTTCCTGTGTCCATGTGCTACTGATATAAAATCGATCGCTCCTGCAATTTCGTATTCTGTGACAGCCGAGGCACGAGGCTGTCACAGAAATTAGTCTATGCGTGAGTTTAGTAAGGTGGCGCCACCCACCTCATCCCAAACCACCTAGGAAGGTGTTTCTCCTAGTCAATACATCAGTAATAGTCACTCCTTTAGTCCTCTTTATCTCTCCTGCTTTATTCGCAATCCACTGTCGTTACTATGCCTCGCCGAGCAGATGATCCCAATCTAGCTGTCGCTCCCAATTTCCAATCACCCGAATATGCAGAAGCGCGAGCCCAAATCACCAGTGACGCAGTCGACGACCAACAAGCGGCTACAATTCTAGCCAATCTCTGGCGCATCCAAAACGACGCAGACAAGCGCAATTGGGCGGCTAGACTAGAAGCTGAAGCACAAGAAGCAGAAGCAGAGCGCAGGGAGGCAGCCGAAGAAGAAGCCCAGCGCCAACTAACTCTGAAAGCTGAACAGGAAGCCGCTATCCAGGAAGAGCGCAAGAAGAACAAGGCCAAATACGCCCCGATCAAGGACGTAGAAGTTCCTTCTGACCCCATCATCCTCCCCTGCCAATACGCCATACGAAAAATGAAGTCCGGCGAGTACTGCGAATTATTCTACTTCACTAACAACGGCTTGGAGGAAGCATCCAGATCTACCTTCACAGCGGATGAAGACGCCCTCGTCATGATGCCTACCTCAGACGGTCTACACAAATGGATCCCCGCCAGCGCCGCCAGAGACCCCAAAGCACAAGTCATCAAAGATGAAAATCTGACTTGGGAACAGTTCAATGAATCCGCCCCACGCATGATCACCCTCATGAAGGAGAACGACTGGCCTGACGACAGAATCAACATGCACATATCCTTCTGGTCCGCGCTACAGAACCACAGATGGCGCCACGATTTCGATGCCCACAAGCAGCGTGCACTGCTACTTTACCAAGCGCAGCAACGTAGACGCTGGCACCTAGCCGCAGGTAGCTCCAACAGCTGGAGCCTAGCCAAGATCAACCAGGACCTTCTGCTCGAAGCCAGGGAAACTATCTTCAACCAGTTTAGGACACAGCAACTATTGGTCCAGGTGTGTTCTTTCGTTGTATTAATCGTTTAGTACAGCGCTAAAATTCGATCCGATTGCTCTTTTCCTCATTCCCCCTACGCACGCTCTATCTGGCATCATGTCCAAACGACCGGGTTCCAACGACGGACATCACGATCCGTCACCCGGTCAACGTCTCTCCACATTCGGACAACGCGCTCCGAACCCACCCTTATGGCCATCGTGGCTACGAACACCATTCTCCCCACCCAACGTATCTCTCGGCCACCGCGTGCCTCATCCTCAGTCCCGCGCAGCAGCCGCGCCAGGACATAGCAGAGTACAGCATCAGCACACACGCGCTGCGAGTTCACACAAGCGCTCACCCCCCTCGTCGCCTGATGAGAAGCCCCACAAGAAACAGAAAACGTTTCGGGACCCCACTGCCCCCCTTCCTTGCTGCTCGGTCTGTCTCGGCCGCAACCCGCACAGAACCATTGACTGCGCTGCGTCTCGCACGTGGGACGCTAAGCACGACACAATCGCCGAACGAATCCACAAAGCCCTCTGGACTAAAGACGGCAAGCAACTGTGCACTGCCTGGCAACGAGAAGAAGGCTGCGACAGCAACAAACACGACGCTCGACACGTCTGTTCAGGGTGCGGAGCAGTCACTCACGGCGCTCAGCGCTGCCCTAGAGCGCAGAAAGCTTAACCCCATCACGCCCTACAAGGCAGACACATGGGACAAGGAACTACGCCGTTTCCGTCTCTCTGCTCGCTTCCCCAAGATAACAGAAGGTTTCCGCCTTGGTTTTAAATTAAACTTTCCTACTATAATTTCTACGCAAACCCCACCTAACAAGCAATCCATATCTACATACAGAGAACAATTTGACTCCAGCTTACAGAAAGAAATCCAATCTTCCCGCTACATAGGCCCCTTCTCCGCTATCTCACTCTCCCACCTTATAGGTCCTTTTCAATCCTCCCCCCTCTCCATCATCCCAAAGCCAGACAAACCAGGAAAATTTAGACTCATACAGAATTTCTCATTCCCGCATTCCACAGACACTCATTTCCCCAATCCCTCCATCAACTCTCACATTAATGCTAGTGACTTCCCCACAACATGGGGCAAATTTTCAATTATTTATCTACTAATTTCGAGGCTCCCCCCAGGTTCGGAAGCCGCGACACGCGACGTCGCAGAGGCCTACCGAACCATACCCCTCCACCCATCTCAATGGCCCTCAGCCGTCGTCCGAACATCGGACACAGATTTCTACGTAGACACTTGCACGGCGTTCGGCGCCACACCATCAGCAGGCGCCTATGGCTATGTGGCAGACGCCGGCGCCGAAATATTTCGTCACCGAGGCCTTGGACCCCTGGATAAATGGGTCGACGACCACATCTTTTTCAGGGTCCGGAGGGAATTCCTAAGTGAGTATAATCGAGATCGCGCTAAGTGGCATAAGGACTTAGTCACACGAGGCCCACACCAAACGGGCAGCAGACTGTGGTTTGGCGGGCGCGTATTCGATGACGGCGCCCTAGAGGAGTTCAGTGAGGACTGCTCACAACCCCTCAAAGACCTCTCCAGAAACTCACCGAGGTCCGAACACGACAGCCTTTTCAGCTGCAATCTCCAAGATATTGACGACGTTTCCCATGACCTGGGTATCATATGGCAATATGAGAAAGACCAACCTTTTGCCTCACTCACCGTTTACATCGGTTTCGCGTGGTACCTCCACCTACGCATAGTAGCACTTAGCGAGAACAAGGTGGAGAAGTACTTACGAGCGATCCACGCGTGGAGAAAGAAACCTGCCCACACGTTCCAGGAAGCCTTACAACTCTACGGTAAATTAATGCACGCTTGCTCGGCAATCTTTCGAGGCAGGGCGTACCTGACGAGCCTCGAGCGCACACTCGCCATTTGCCGTGGGAAACCCCTCATCCCGCATCGACCCGACAACGAACTCGAAGCGGACTTAAACTGGTGGACAGACCACCTTCAAGCAGGCAAAGTCGCTCGTCCCATATACCCACCAACCCCCTTCACTATTCCGTCGGCGTATTCAGACGCGAGCTCAGGGATAGGGATAGGTATAGTGATAGGCGAACGCTGGCGCGCGTGGAGACTAGTCCCAGGGTGGAAAATAGCCAACAATGGGAGGAGAGATATTGGATGGGCAGAGGCAGTGGGGTTCGAGCTCTTGGTGCGTACAATCGCCGCTCTCCCTAGCCTTGGCAACAATGTCATCGTCTACGGCGACAACACCGGAGTGGTCGAAGGATGGTGGAAAGGCCGTCACCGAAACAAAGCCGTCAACGACGTCTTTCGACGCATCCACGACCTCATTCTCTCTGTACCCCGACGTTTCGAAATCCGCACAGAATACGTCCCAAGCGAATCGAACCCAGTAGATGATCCCTCTAGAGGGATACTCGGCCCAGAGCACCTTCTACTCCCTGAAGTACCTATCCCCAGTCAACTCAAAGACTTCATCGTCGACGCTACGCTCCCTCTTACCCCCACAGAGCTCCGCCTACTCCGCGACGGGCAGTACTCCCTTCCCGCCGCCAAACTCATCAATCGCATTCTCGTCCGCCAGCAAGCCATTGAGAGAGCAAGAGCCTCCTGCGAAGAAGAAGATCAGATTATCCTCCAGTCCCTCGCACACGACGACTCAACGCACGCGCTTTAGTGCCCCCCTCCCATCCTCCCTCCCAACCAGTCCAAACCCCCCCTACCCCAGAAGTATAAACAGGGACTCGCCCCTTTACCCTCCCCCTTAAGACCCCACTGCTTAGCTCGCGAAAGACTGCACAAATGGACCCCAGCAGGAGCCAACACGCGCCTTCCAACCAACAGCCACACAGAAGCCCACATATCAGAAGAACAACTAGACCGCATCCTACAAGTCATGGGGTCTTCGTGGGCACAATCCACGAAGGAGACCTATGGGGCGGGACTACTAGTATTCCACGTATATTGTGATTCGCAGAAGATACCGGAAACTCAGCGCTGCCCAGTTTCCCCCACCATCCTTCTATCCTTCCTAGCAAGCTGTGCAGGCTCCTACTCAGGCACTGCGCTCGCCAACTATACCGCAGGCTTGAAAGCCTGGCACCTGCTCCACGGGCGCCCCTGGATCGTCAACGCGAAGGAACTCAAAGCAGTCCTAGACGGCGCCACAGCGCTAGCACCAGAATCATCCAAATGTTCAAAGCGAGAACCGTTTACCGTAAATATCCTTTCCACCATACGCACCTTCCTTAATTTAGACGACCATCGAGACGCCGCTATCTTCGCCTGCATCACCACAACCTTCTACGCCATCGCGAGGTTGGGAGAATTCACCGTCCCTACGATAAAGTCGTTCGACCCGGTGAAACACATATCACGCTGCCACGTTTCCACCACAGTAGACCGCAATGGTCTCCCAGTCACCAAGTTCCACTTACCAACCACGAAAGCATCTCCAGTCACCGGAGAAGATGCTTTCTGGTCAGCACAAGAAGGACCATCGGATCCGCAGACAGCGTTAGAGAACCATCTCCGCATCAACCCCGCTAGCGAGCTAACGCACTTATTCGCCTGGAAACATCCCAAAGGAATGAGACCTCTCTCCAAAAGAGAGGTGACGAAGAGACTCGCGTCTGTCGCCCAAACAGCCAGCCTCCCCGATCTCAAAGGGCACGGCTTGAGAATTGGGGGCACGCTAGAATACCTGCTGAGGGGGGTCCCATTTGACGTCGTCAAGTCCATGGGGAGATGGTCCAGTGACGCCTTCACTATCTACCTCAGAGATCACGCAGTCGTCATCGCGCCTTATATCCAAGCTCTAACTCCAGCGCTCGAGCCGTTATCTCGCCCGTCAATGCCTCCAGTACGACGGTAAACGCCTCGGGTGAGTACAGCTCCTATCATCTAAGGGTGTCAATGCTTCGCAGTTAGCGTCGCTACCCTCCTACGAATTATGGGATCACAGCTAACCATCAAAACCCTTAGGTTCGAACGCATGCGCCGGGCCGAAAAGCCCTTGCGGGCTTTTACCCAAACGCATCACAAAAATTACTCAGCCCAGACATGACTATGTATGGTCATGTCTGCGGTATCTATACTGTCGAATGTATCGGCTGCCGGACCCAGTATGTATTGTCATCCTAGGGAACGCGAAGTTCGATCAAGATGGGCATCTACAACATACTTCAGCTTACGACTTTGTTCATCGTGTAGATAGTTCAGATATTGTGTATCACTCAGATATATCCATGCAATGCGATGTATTTTCAATCTATACGATGCCACAAGAACATGTTATACACTGTAATGTACGAAAACGTGAGTCAAAGTAGTGAGTCCGATCAACTATCAGGCGGGCTCCGGATGTAAGGCATGCGTCGTGAAGATAAAACGAAACAAAGAGTCAGAGAACCATGGCGAAAGCGTGAAAGCACGAAAACTGAGTGGAATGGAAATGTGAATGAGTCCTGTGATAAGATATGAGTACTAGGCCAATAAGACGACAGGAACGTACCATGCAACAAAAATATTCACCCGTCTACCTCCTGCGTGTTTGCTTCCTTGCACGTTTTGCCGGCCGAATGAGGCACAGTCCAATTGAAAATGCGGTGATTCAAGAAACGGTCGCTGAGTCCAGAGCGATGGAGTCTTCGAACCTTTAAGCGTGTTGCGTCGTCCGAACGTGTTCCGCTGATGACTGTATATCAGTACACAGTATATGCGCATATATGCAGCATATAAGCTGATATACTCACATTTCCAGTGCCTACCAAGAAGCCGACCGGTTTTGTATTCCGTCCATGCCAAGGTGATGATAGCATGAAACCGAACCATGGTCTGGTCCAACAAAATCGTCGAACCCAGAACTGTACCCTTGCAAACAGTTCGGAACGGTCAGGTTCAGTTTTTTTGGGGTTCGAACTCGAACCGAAAAATTCCAGCTATGAGTTGTTCTACGTAGATGCGGGCGTGGCTACGGACTATTCGTGGCGAGAGCCTGTAGTCAGGTGCTGAGAGGGCGGAGGTGGGAGGAGGTCATACCCTCCGGCGAAGGGTTGGTAGAGCATTAGTGAGGCGGGGGTGAAAGAAGGCGAGGGGAGCATGCCTGTAGGGGAGCAGAACAAAGACGAGATCGCCATGCAAACAGAGGCGTGACTCTGATGATATGCTCGAAGTAGACCAACGTTAAAAGAATGACAGGTCCGACGGTAAGGAGGACGATGTTCATGATCCACAGAGTTTGGAGTGTGAACACGATCATTATAGCACCAAAGACTGATAAGATAATTGTAGATGCCACCAGGTGGGATAGCAATGAAAGAAATCACGGTCGAAATACACCGACTCACTTCGCGTCGCCAGTGATGACATTTGCGTGCAGACGAGAAGTACTTCATGGTGCCAGAGGAGCGCGAGAAGTCGCTCGGAAAAGTAGTGACCGTCTTGAGGATTCCAGTCAGCAAAGTAATACAGCACATGTCGCTTTGAATTGCTCACCCTCCCGCTGGCTTCAAGGTTCAAGAAAGTATCAGTGACATTGGCCCACGGATGCTCCATGAAACTGACGAACCAGATTAGTAAGTGCAAGGCAAAGAAAAAGCAGAATTGTAGCGTACACATGCGCTCCATTTAAGTGGGAATTGCAGCACCACAATTCACAGCCAGGACGTGTTTCTAGCGATGGCAGGGAAGAAGTGGGGACAGTCGAGCGAGGAGCGCAAACACTCCACGTACTTCCAAAAACGACTTGACACTGAGCAAAGAGAGTTGTCAGTGAGACCCGTACCCGTGAAGGGAAGATAGTGGAAGCAATGCGCATATACTCACCTTCAGGCAACTCTAACCCGCACCTGTACCCGTGACTCGTGGCGGGTTACCCATACCATGCCTGATCATGAGCCTATGCAGAAACTCAAAATGGGGGGGGGGGGGGGGGGGGGGTAGTGGAAGCAGTGCGCATATACTCACCTTCAGGTAATAAATGCGGATATACTCTGTGCAGAGATATACCAGTGTTACCTTGAACGGAGATTCAGGTTATGAACTACAAACAGTAGCCACGAGGGAGATGGTGGTGGTTGTGGGAAGAGAAATGGGTAAGTGGAGAAGAGAGGCCTGGTTGGGGAGCTGGTCGAGTTCAACCTGTTGGAGCCTTACATAAAACAACCCCAACATTTTGCGCGGAAGTGACAAAGCGGACCAAACAAAGGACTTGGAGGAAACTGAGTGTGCGTAGATCTTATCGACAATATTAATGTATTGCATCTATCATGTAGATACAAACACATCGCAGACGCACGTCATTGTGATATGTCTACATCAGGTCGGGATGTCGCCGACATGACCCGACAAGCGCTGTGGCGCACCATGGTCTAAATCGGGTAATATCTCAGTTGAGCAATTTTTGTGATGACTCGTCTCGCAAATACCCGTACTTAGTTTCATTCGTCAAACTGTGTATTTCGCCCTACGTGCTAAATTACATCTCTGTCGTTGCTTCATTCTCCCAACTGAAGTCCACCACACATCGAAAGCATAGAACTTGTACGAGATCGTCTAGCGCATCTCGCTTAGCGCGAGGGATTCGTACCCATCAAGTATTCCACCAGGTCTCGGGCATCTGACATTTTTGAAGCTTGACGAGCGGTAGTTTACTGAGGACTTTGCTGAAGATCAGGGCGATGGTCGCCGCAGATAGACAGGTGATCCAATCAACAGTATTCTTGTTGCAAGAAGAACCCCGATGATTCTCCCTTCGAAAATTGGGTAAACGGTGTCGTCTTGATCAGTCCTGTCGTCGTATCTATGATTCAAATTTGGCTGTTTCACACTCAACGCATCACAAATGACGCTTTCAACTCTCATGGATTCACAATCCATTCGCCGCTGCAGCGCAGGATCAATCTCGGGCAGTCATTAGTATGTACCTTAATATTTGCATCGAGTAGTACCACTGACGAATTAGAGGGATCCGAGTCTGGGGCTACGTACATGCCTGACTGAATGAAGTGATCGGTCAATTACTGCATGCCCGCAAATTCTAGGACCTACATACAACAGCAACGTTCAACTCCTATGCCACGTAATATCGATTGCGCTGCCATCTGATTACGAATGGAGTGCAACGGAGCTCCCCATCGCGCTTGTATCAGCTTTTCGGGCCATGCAAGCACTGTTCACACTCTTTGAAGAATGAAATCAGCGGAAATGAAGCAATTGTTTCGTGGGGTTGTCGGGGAAGCAATCATCAGCGTTGTCGTAATCGAGTTGCACGAGGTAGTCCGCTGATCTTTGAACGCAAAGCGGCCGAATTGATCAAGGTTCACTCAGCAGCTCAGGATGTTCTGTAGGTCGAAACGATGATAGATCAATTTGGTAAACTTGAAGACAATAGTCAACCAGCTGGTCGTCGCTGACAACCGTTGTCATCATTCTATTAGGTCTGGCTACGGGAGACTAATCTTCCTTCTATCTGGTCTGCACAAGACTATCACACTACCTAGCCTGAGAGGTACTGAGAATACAAAGGTGAGGATTATGTCCTACGTCCCAGTAATTTGTGTATGAAGCGACTCAAACGCGACTTCCAGCTTTCATCTCCGTTGACTTCTGTGGGTCGACGTGTGATTGGGCCAGGACTGAGTGTTAACTCGGTCCGGACACTGGTGATATTTCCACTGGGGGAATTCCTTCGTAGCCCGGCGATGTGGCCAGATACTTATCTGAACTGAACAATGCCCGGTTGATCGAGCCAGTGCTAAGCATCAGTCTCGTATGGAACTGTACGTATTCGTCTGATGTTCTTCTTGACTCATTTGTTGTAATTCTTAGCATATATGGCTGCGTAACTGCGAGTATTCAGTCAGCCAGATGCCATCACCGAAAAAGTTGGTTCCTTGCTAGCTCATAACAATCACAATGTAATGCATATGTTTGCAAGTCGCTCGGCGTCGATCAAGTGACGACGTGGTAACAACACCATGCTATATACATCATGACGTACATACTGACATCGTTGTTTATTGATTCCTCGTAATATCAGCGCGGCAAGCAAACAGGTGGAACTGTCGAATCCTGTCGACTGGAATTGGAAGCGGTTGTCGATATCGCAACTTGGAGGCCTAGATCGAGGGGTGGGTGGTTTTATGACGTTAAACTTTTACCCTATCATTTTCCTTCGTTTGGTCCTTCTAGGGAGAACTACTTTTGCCCGGCTGAAAATCGCCTGCGGGCGAATTTTTATGAACCATTAGCCGTTCATGCGAGCCTCGAGCCCCACACAAAATTGGTCAAGCACACGGTCCGCACCACTTGACTCCATCTCACCGTAGTTATTGTATTCTTATCAGAAAATAATATCTAGGCACAACCATTGTTTCACGATATGGCAGTTGCGTAGGACGCACCATGTACCCCTGAAGCGGCTTGGTTCGTACCGAACATCCGGATTCAATAGGCTACCTTGTTGCCAGTTGTGACATCACAAGGCACGACTAATAGCGTCGGACGACGACCCTTGGAAGCCCTTAGATCAGCCTTTCAAAATGTGTAACGAATGATTCGGTTCCCCTCAGGAGTACCGGCCCGCGCGAACGTGTACTCGAGAACTGGCTGTCCTCAGAAAGTCGTTTCGATGATATTAATGATCCGTGGGCGATATATCCAGTTCTACGGTTCCATGACTCTCGGCGGGTTGGCTTGAAAAGCTTTAACTAGAACTTCAGAAGAACTTCTAATACGCATACGAAAACGAGCGAATGCAAATATATGACTAACCTCACGATGTGACCGGGTTTTTGGCAACTTGGAGTTAGTTTGAGAGGGGATTTGCGGGGAAATCCTGCTGCGAGCACGCATCAGTTTAAATTTGTCATTCTGTTGTTTTCCTCATCCCGATCATGGGTGAAAAAAATAGATTGAGTTGCTGCCTTGCGTTAACCGCTTTTCCTCACCGATGGGGCCGCAGATCACAGGGTGGCATCCTGTATTGACTCAGAAGCAGCCATCTAGCTCCACATGTGGTCTCGTCGCCTACACGTGCAACCCCGAGTCGGATGATAATGCCAGCGATATCTGTGTTCGTTAGGACAGGATCCGGCACTAATGCTCATCCCTCTTCGTTTCCTCATAAACACCGAAGGGAAATCGTTCACCGAGGTTCGTCCCCTCATTTACTGTTGCCAGAAGTGCCACGCACTCGTGATATGACCAGGCCCGCAGCCGAATAACAAGCCCTAGACCTACCAACACCGTAACGAAGACCCACCGATTCCTAATGGAATGATGCGGCTAGTATGCGTATCGTGACGCATGGCTCGATCAACGTCATGCTAAACCTTGGTTGAATTTAAGTTAAATCACGAGCCCTTTACCAACTTCATCATGTCGGTCGAGTTTGCCCATTACAGTGCGAGATTAAAAACGTACCAGAATGAAATCAGCACCATTTTCTGCGGTGCACACATGATCTGGCACTACCGCTGAGGGCTGCTAGCCCGGCTGTAGCCGTTTGGCTATCAGTGTTAAACTCTTCGGCATCAGCTTGTGATACTTGAGCAGAGCCTTTTCGAATGGGAACAGTGAACGCGCGCGCAATATGATCACAGGTGGTAGTCGTGGCGGTCTCCTGTCACAAACAACAACGTATGAGCATCATCCTAATCATCCGGAAGACACGGCCCGTCGGCAAAATAGGGAATGCGCTTGATGGGCCGCAAATTATCAGGACACCATTGTATCGGTTGTTACCCATGCGTCCCAGAACTCACTCAATTTTGCCTCAACAGATTTTGTTGCGCTTAAACTATAGAATTATGAATTTGAATCGATGAAATTGGTGGAGAAACGGCTGAGATCTTAATGCGTGACAGAGTTTAAAGTCACGTCTTTTTATCACGCTTGCCGCCACCGAGTTAACATGATCGGCGGTCGGGCCTGAGGGAAGATAGGCTATCTTTGGGGGCTGGTCAACGCTCACCATAGTACTAACATAGGCAGGCACTCGCGGCCAACCCAAAGCGCTGGAGAATTAAATATGACCTAGCCCTTTGATATCTACCTGGAACGCACTATCTCATGACCGAGTCCGAAAAGTGATAAAGCTTATCCTTATGTTGACACAGCGAGATGCCTTAACGCAATTGGCCCTATGATGCATATTGCAGGTGCTTCTCAGATATGTACATAGATTTTACAACTTCTCGTCGTGAGAACGGCGGCGGTGGCGGCGGTCTCTGTTCTAACGACCCATCCAGCCCTGATAACGACGTATGAGTGGGTTCTGATGCCAAGTTGCAGAATGTACATACACCATCGACAACCAACAATTCGCCGCAGACATATTGACTTGCGCTGCTGGCAAGGAACACAGCCGGACCAGCAAAGTCTTCAGGACTACCCCACCTCCCCGCGGGTATCCGCTCCGATATCTGTCTGAAACGTGTGGGGTCCGCTAGTAGCCTTTCGTTCCTAGAGGCATATCAGAAGGCGGTCAGACTCAACAGGAGAAGACAAGTAGACGCCCAAGAGCCGAATGATAAGAGAAGAGATCGAGAGAAGATAGGAAAAAGTGCGAAATGAAAGCTCAGCCGGCGGGAAGATGTTGACGGTGCCATACCATCACGTCACGGGTTCGAACAAGAGGGGTAAATTCATGAAGACGCCCAAGCGATAACAATAAAAGATCCACGTACATATCTGTGGCGATATACCCTGGGCAAATGCCGTTTACTTGGACGTTATGCTGGCTCCATTCATTACTGAGAGCCTTGGTCAGTTGGCCGAGCGCGCCCTTGGCGGCGGCGTAAGCCGGGACGGTCAAGCCGCCTTGGAATGTCAGCAGGGAACAGAAATTTATAATTTTTCCCCTCCTAAGCGGAACCATATGCTGGCCCGCTGCTTGGGATAAAAGCCACACAGATTTGAGGTTCACATCGAGAACCTAGGAGTGGAGCATTGAGAATTTGATGGCACAAAGGTTAAACAAAACACGAGTGGACAACCTACATCATCCCAGTCCTTCTCCGAGAAATCGACACACGGCGATCTCCGCTGTATTCCAGCACAATTGACCAGGATATGAATATTGCCGCCCATGAGCTCTAATGCCTTGGGGAACAGTTCCCTGACAGAATTCAAGTCGCCCAAGTCGCAATGAACGACTTGCGCGTTCGCGCCCGACGCACGAATGGCATTCACTGTGTCCATATTTGGCTCTGTATCCGGAGAGGGATGCCGTTGAACAACACATATTGAGGCACCCGCTTGAGCTAAAGCCAGTGCACAGGCAGCACCTATGCCTAACGTTAGGTTTCACCAAGAAGTCAATTAGTTGAAAATAAGTTATGAGCGAGGAACAATTACCTCTGGTAGCTCCAGTAATGAGGACATTCTGGCCTGCGAGAGAAAAGAGTTGTGGAGATGGAACAGAGGGGGTTGGATCCATTTCGAGAAAGATTCACATGTATTGGAGACTCGCCTGGATCTTTATATTCTTGCGAGGCGTGACATTTTATTGGCCGAGATTTGATTTTACCCCGCATCGGCCCACGACCCGAACAACCGGGGGCAACCGGCAAGGGAAATTTCGATAAATTATTTTATTTTGTAAAAAATAATATATGTCACGAATATTCCCAATGTGGCCATATACAGTCATAAAAGGCAATTGTCACATGTGACGCTGTGTTATTGATTCACATTTTGCAAATACGGATGCGGTTAGCCGGACCGAAGGGATCTTTCCCAATGTGGTTGAATGATAAGTTTGTATTGTATCAAGATGAAGTTCTCCCTCACGAGACTGCTCCTTCTTGCAACTTTATATTGTATATATAAGGGCACTAGTTGATACTAGGATGCACGTCCCTTAACACTTTCCTTCCACCCACCACAAATATGTCCCCTGTCGCGGTTCAGTTGCAGCGTGCTGTCGTCCTTCACGGTCCTAAGGACCTTCGTATCGAGGAACGCCCATTCTGGCCTCCGTCGCACAACCATGTACAAGTAGCGGTCCAATCGACCGGACTATGCGGCAGCGACTGTGAGTCATTTCTCCACCCCGAAAGTTTAAGCTTCGAGCAAGGTTTTCTAGTGCACTATTATTTAGAGGGTCGGAATGGTGATTTTGCACTCCAAGGACCTCTCGTCCTCGGCCATGAATCAGCAGGTGTGGTCACTGCTGTCGGTCCGGGTGTGAATAATCTTCTTCCCGGCCAACGCGTTGCAATCGAGGCCGGCATCATGTGCAAAGAGTGCAATTATTGCCAAGCTGGTCGTTACAATCTTTGTAAGGGTATGCGCTTCGCCAGCAGTGCGAAGACCTTCCCTCATCTGGACGGGACCCTACAAGACCGCATGACCCACCCGGCGCACGTTATTCACCCGTGAGCCATTTGTTTTGACGCTCCCCCATACTTTCTAACTCCACTTCAGACTTCCTGATAACTGCAGCTTCGACCAAGCCGCCTTGGCTGAGCCGCTGTCAGTTTTGATACACGCCGGTAGACGAGCCAAACTTGGCTCAGGTCAACGTGTTCTCGTGTTTGGTGTGGGCGCCATTGGTATCCTCGCTTGTGCACTAGCCAACGCATATGGTGCCTCCCGGGTTGTTGTCGTTGACATTAACCAGGCGCGACTGGACTTTGCCAAGTCCCACGGTTTCGCTTCACAAACGTACTGCTTGCCCATGGTTGATAAGGCAAAGACAACCGACGAGCAGCTTCGACGCGCAAAAGACAACGTCACGGCTGCCTTGTCCAAATTCAACGAGCCCGAGGGTTTCGACGTAGTCTTTGAATGCACGGGCGCTGAGCCCTGTATTCAGATGTCGGTCCACGTAAGTTCATAGTCTGTGCGAAGCTTCGATCGGCGCTCACTGGCGACTTTTCAGGCTGCTGTTGCGGGTGGCAAAGTCATGCTGGTTGGAATGGGGTCACGGAATGTCTTGCTTCCGCTCTCCGCGGCAGCCCTGCGTGAAGTAGACATCCACGGGTCTTTCCGTTATGCCAACACATACCCTGAAGCTCTCAAACTACTTGCTTCGGGAAAACTCCACAATATCGAAAAACTTATCACACACCGCGTTCCTCTAGAAGACACCGCTCGAGCCTTTGAATTATTGGCTCGTGGCAAAGACGAGGATGGAAACATGGTTATCAAGATTGTAATTGGGCCTTCATCATAGGTCTCGTCTATCTGTTATCTTTCATCTATATATCTAGAGGACGGACTTAGGAAGTACACGCCTTGTAGTGTGTTTCATATTTCAGCACAAGTATCTCAGATTATTCCACAGGGCATTTGTATGTTATTCACGCGCCCCACCCACAATAAACAAATGTATTCGCAGCCAATCGGTTCCACCGAGGATCTAATTGCAAGAGAGATGCTATGGTGACCCGGGGAGAAGGTGGGAAGTTGGAAGGACGTACAACCTATAGTGCCTTGAATTTGACAAACTGAAATTTTCAAAATCACATGCGATCGGCGGATACCCGTTCCAGGCTGTGCAGCGTAGAAGCGAGCACGGAACCGAAAGCCGGCGGCTTGAATTCAAACTGCAAGTTCGGTCTCAAACGCGCGGTCGGCGGTGAAAATCACTGAACACACGACGTGCCTTCTGTGAGCCTTGATCTTTATGTCAACTGAGCATCGTATCCTGTAAGTCTGTCTTCGTTACACTTATTCGGTTCGTTACACTTCGAAATTGGAAGTTGGAACGAGGGCCACTCTTCGTTTCCATTACTACCTCGCGGCAAACACTGTAATTAAATATGTCCAAGTATGATCACGATGCGGCCAATGGATCCGTCTTGTTGGTAAGAGAACTTCAGTTTTTTTTTCAGCGCGCGAGTACGAAATGTGCGCGTCTCTGTGGAATAGAGGAAACTCATGGTACTGAAGGCTGAGCGCTGAGCTAGCAAGATGGGCCCATTGAATACAACAAGGACAACTTGAAGTGACGGATAGACTTTTCCCATTGCGCTAAAACAAGCTTTGATTCTATTCTGAGGGGAAAAATGCATCCTCGAGCGGGTTGTGGCGCACGCGTCCGGACTCCGGTTCCCGTAGCGCTTGCCTCTAATCCTTTTCGAGGTCACTCTATAATGCCCCTTTTGCAAAAGCTCACCTTGACGCGGGCCGGATTTGCTGTTTGCCTGCGAGACGTATACTGGCGTCTAGTATGAAGTTAAGTTACGTCGAACAAAGACATTGACGGCAGTTGCGCACGTCAACCGTCTCTTCGAAGCACTAGTAGCCGATTTACCTCCAGCGGTCTAAGAACCTGCAAAATGGCGGGTCTCGGGTGAGGTTGTATAGGATTTTGCAATGGGTCAGGACACCCACGAAGAGCATGTGCGGCGAGAATTCGTAAGCGTGTACTATGTTGTGCATGAGTCCATAGTGATGATGAACAGAGGAATACTCATCAGAATGTCGTCAATCAGGCCTTGAATCAGCTGGAGTCTGAGCGCGCCCACTGAAGGGACAAGCCGCTATCCCACTCGAGAATTCACGTACATGCAAAGGAGTTAGTGGTAGCTGAGTTCAGCTCAAGACTTGATCACCACAATGACCACCTGCTATTGGCAGATCAGGCCCTTCCGTTGCTTTTCCTCAACAAGACGTAACGGACCGAACTATGTGGATCAAACTGCCTCAAAATTCGAAGCGAAGCGAAGACACCTCACTTCGCCAACGATGCTACTAGATCGAACACTTTGACCCACAGACAGAAGTAAAAGGTTAGAACCTCACGCAATGCACTTACCTCTATTGACACACCGCCCAAAAGCTTCCATCCGTAGGTTCATGGGAAGCGCGGGTCTTCTTCTCCCGCGATGATTGAAAGGCGCTACAAAATGCACAAGGAAAGGAAGCCGAAAGTCTGGTACAATTATCTTTTGCGGGCTTGCAGCGGAGAACATATTTGAGTTTGAGTTACTAGTCCCGTGCGCTGAGAACGCAGGAACGCGGGGGTGAATCTTCAACAACAGTTCGTGCTAATTCAAGCGCGCATAAATTCCGCCCTGGGTAACTGCTATCATTTTGGTGGTGCAAAATTCCCTTAGTTCATGCGCGCCATCAGGAGAACCGGGGCTGAGGTCGATGGGAAAAAGAAGGACATGCAACGTTGCACCACTTGAACCAATGATGTGGTTCGTGATGTACGATAGCTGGGAGAGCCATTACCCTCACATGAGCTATGATCCGTTTTATACATTTGTTGTTCCGTTCTACGGATCTGATTTCGCTGTTGCAATGAAAGATTGATGTCCATGTATGCGCCACCAAGAGAAAGGGTATGAACACATACCGTGACTATGCATCAAGGGCACGGGGCGGACTATCCACGTACTATCGATGCTATATCGGTCGCTGAGAGAAGCAGCGGAGCGGACGGATGTCGCGAGTGTGTCGCGGCGTGTGCGAAACGGGTCAGATGAGAGAATAAAGAATGTCAGATTAGTAGGGAAGAAGTTGTAGTGTTGGGCTGGCGGCTGGTCAACCGGAGTATGCCGGATCCCTGCTTGTCGAAGTAACCATGATTTCGGTTGTGCGGTTGCACACCTGAATCAAACATGTGAGTAAAATTGCTTTATCTAAACTGTTAGATGCTCACATGCGATATCATATTACATGTACATAGAGTTATCGGTTAGTCGAACCCCTGAAGCTTGTTGGCGGACATGTGCATGCGTCCTTATCTGTTACATACACCGAAGTTGTCAATAACCGAGAAAAAATCAGAAGCTGCGAGTCCGGAGAACCGCGAGTGTCTCGAGGCTGATACGAACTCTAAAACAAGGTATTCATCAAATGGGCTTACTGGTTTAACAATGATACGACGGCCTACGCGAGATCATGAAAGGTTGTGGCAGGTTGTGGCCGCAATCATGAATCGCGGTGTCTACTTATCTTGGAGTGACACGAGTCGGCAAACTTTCCCGGCCATTTCCGCCGATACCCGCTTCGACAGTGCTACTTATGCAGGCTCAGTGACCGCGGAGCACTATACTGCTCTACTTCCACTTTATCAGCCTTTGCCAAGCTGACATTTGACATGTGGACTCAGCACACCCAAGACGTGAATCGTAGCGCAGGAATGAACAGTCTGAACCCCTGCGCCTACTAGAAGTAGAGAGTATTTGATCCTCACAGGCTTCTGTCCCCGCTGCGTTCCTCTATGGTTGCAGTCATTGTCATTTGATCAACGATTAGTCAAAAGTGTCTCCGTAAGTTATGCACGACATGCATGTACATGTCCTGCTGGATAGTGATGAAAGTCTGAGTCAAGGACTGGCACTGACACTGACACATCCGTGCAGTTTAAAACTTGAATTGACAGCACTTCCTGAATTGGAGGACCATTAGTATTAGCGAGTTCCACATTATGTCCTTCGGAAGCAATGAGCATCCGGCGTTCCAATCGAGTGCACGACAAATCTACAACGGGTGCGACTCTTCCTGAAGTCACCTCTCGTTATTTGGTTACGGGCAAACCATCGTTTGTCTGTTGTGGACACTTTCACATTTGAAACATCGGTTCTTGCTCTATGTTCACATGGATGGTACAATTGTTTGTGAGCAGATACGATAGAACGTGATTGGTGCTTTCGCTCCAGATATCAAGACTCGGTGAAAGGATCCATGATTGCAGTTTATCAGTTGTTGACGTTCACAGCGGAGACTAGGACATCTACAGCCGCGAGCTGTCCCCATGGGATGAACGAAGTCGGGCCAGGACCCTCCCAGGCCGGCGAGTACCACGTAGAGCCGGAACTGCTATTTGAGGCCAGGTCAAGCAACGCGTTATACTACACAACAGAATCAGAGCGATGGACGCGAACAGTAGGGAAAGGCGTACCTGAACATCTGTATAACTCCGGATAAGAGTCCTCAAGGCAGTGTTACCAGTGTTGCAGCTCCAGGCCTCAGCTAAACCGCGGATGAGTACAGCTGAGAGCACGACCCGCGTGTCAGTTGCTATAGAGTGACGAGGGAGAGAGACACACCCTTGAATCCAACGCCGTCGTTGTCTTCTGTGACGTCGGCGCCTTCCGTAATGATACCATCACTGCCCTCCCATGCAGGCGCTTTTGTCGCCGCGGCAACGACCTCCAGCATGCTACAAAGCCAATAGTGTCGTCGACGGGATGAAGTGGAGCATAAAAACTCACAGTGAAGTCCAGCTAGTGTCGCCAGTGACGAATGCAAGGACGCTCAAACCTTCAATATACTTGCCGCTGTTGTAAGTAAACATCCAACTCGATGAAGAACGCGTGCAGTCCTGAGCATTGATTGAGTCAAGGACGAGATCCCCGGAATTCATGTTAGTGGTCTTGATGAAGTTGGCAGAGAGAATTGCAGCATGAGTGTAAGTGCTATTTCTCGTCGTAGCCGCGAGGTGGGCCGAGAGACTAAAGGGGATCAGCGGTGATTAAGATTTACTTTGGTGGAGTGCAGAAGCATACGCTATATAGAGGCTTTCTCGAATCAGATGAGCGCGTTCATGGAAGAGTAATATCAAACCATACCCAGTAGTGATAGAGTTCACGCTAGCGTCGTCATTCAAAGGGCGCTGGGCACACATAGTTCAGTTTCGCCATCATCAAGTGAGCACAAGTATTTTAGTTACCCAAAAAACACCCCCCACCATGGTTTCTAGCTGGATGTCAGACGATAGCTCGGCAAACCGAGAATTAATTGACGCACCACCATCACAGGACCCCTCAATGGGGAAGTCCTTATTGGGCTGTTTTCCAGAGCTCGCATCGGATGTAGTGATAACACTTCATTTCCCACATTAGTTATACAAGGAGCGCTACCACCGGCATAAACAACTACTCACTAGTTCGAGACGTGCTGCCAAGTTGCAATGGCGTGATTTAAAAGATTGGGATTGCCATATGCGCGGTAGCCATAATAAGCTGCCGTGGCCCACCACCTGCCATAGGAAATAAGCAGGAAACCCACACAAGATATAGAGGCATACATTGCATCATCATTATACTGGCGGAAGATAAATTATGTGACACATTAATCATGCAAAATGTCACCAGGACGACACTTACCCTGCCTCGCAATACGGATCAAAGGAAAATGGTGTCCCAAACCAGGATACACGCACCCGTACTGATCGTAGTCTGCATATAAGCTGAATGCAGCATTCAAACTACCTATTACCGCTTGTTTATTTGTCGTTGATTTTGTAAAGTAGTCCAGATTAGCCATCGCGGAAAGCACGTTCGCATTTTGCCAATATCCAAGTCCTAAAGACGATGTATTATGAGTCGCAGTCAAACGTACCGGCAACAGGTACGATACTTACCGCTGAAAGAGCCTGTGTCTGTGTCAAGAACAGCAGTAAGGGTATTGACGCAGTTTTGGGCAATTGAAACACGGTCTAAAAATGAAAGGGAAGTACTAGGATCCTGTGTGCAGTAGAACGTAGTGATCAGCAACGTGCTGCAAGATAGAACAAAGTTCCACTAACACGCCACGTAGATGGCACGCTCAGGTTTTGCGCAACTGCGAAAGGAAATGCAAGTGCAAGAGCCACTAAGCTGTTGGCTAACATCGTGGATCAGAGTCAAACCTGTGGAGCAATTAAAAAGGTAAACAATATACCCGGTCATTTAGATACATCGTGATTATTCATGCACGCCAGCCAGCATAAGTGTTGCGGGCGCCTGAGTCAGGCTTCCACGCTACCGCGCCTCGGACGGTTTGCGCACAAACGCATCACGAAACCATGACAAGCATGCCAATACTACCTGAGAATGATGGGGTAGCAATTTCGACAGGCTGATGTTAGTCAGCAGGTGTTTGAAGTCCTGAGTCACCTGACACCTTGCAAGCCCCAACTTGAACTTCTGTACGCAGCGTGGCTTCGCCAGCCCTCGAATGGCACTTCCAGATCTCACCTACATCGCTGCTCCCATGGTCAAGCAAAGCGATGCACCCTTCCGGCTGTTGACACAGCGACATGGGGCAACTCTCGCGTATACGCAGATGCTTGACCCTCACAAACTTCTTGAGGATCGAGATTACCTCGAGTTTCATCAGCGTGATCTGGCTCTTGGTCGCGGTGAGACGGACGAATCAGTGGTGGTACAGCTATGTGGGAATGACCCTGAGATTATCGTTCAAGCTGGAAAGAAGCTACAGGGCCTGTGCAACGGTATTGGTGGGCGTAATTCCTCGAATGAAATGGATTAGCCACTGAATCAGCTGCAAAGTCCTTAGATTTGAACTTAGGATGCCCACAAGAGCATGCACGTGATGGCCATTACGGTGGTTATCTTCTAGCCAAAAAAGATTGGCCACTTGTCCAGACCATAGGCAAGCAGTTTCACCTCTATTCTTAGTGAATAACCTCTCAATTGGTAGGCATGTTATTTCAGTTTCTGCGATGTCCCACCTATTGCAGCCACCGACTTCAGTAAAACTACGTCTTTGTCCTTCGTCGTCACCTCCATCATCCACTGTTGAATTTGCCGCCCTTCTGGAACAGGCAGGCGCATCTTGGGTAACCCTTCATGCGCGTCACGTATCCTCCAGACGGCGTCGTCAAGGTGCTGCAGATTTAGATGTGGTTCGCACTCTGAAGACGGCACTCAGAGTACCAGTTGTATGCAATGGCAACGTTCGCACGTGGGAGGATGTACAGAGGAACAAGGATGAGACCAAAGCTGATGGCATCATGGTAGGAGAAACTTTACTCGGAAATCCTTGGTTTGTCTGCTGTCCTCCATTTCCTGGTACCGCGCCGTTGATCACACGAACAGCATATTTACAAATGTCATCCCAGACCCTGTTCGAATATCCCTTGAATACCTGGAAATCTGCAAAGAACTTCCTGAAATTGCAACTCATCAGACTATCGAGGCTCATGTCAGACATTTTATTGAATTCCAGTGGTATGTCGTTCGTGCCGCCTTCGTCGCGTGATCACATATCTCACTGCTTTCATCAGCTCTCGGCGGCCATGGTATCATAAATTTCGCACAGCACTGTCTGCATGTGAAGGGGTTCATGATATCGAGCACTTACTACGCACAAAAGTGACCAGATGGCGGGGCAAGGCTGCGTGCAAAGATTATGATGCATGTATCGACGATCTGGAATATACCATGGATTGAAACGTTACATTTTGCGCTAATTTTCCCTCCTAGGCATGAGCGCATTGGAGATGGATGCAGTATCGCAGAGTATCCGCGAATGCGTATGGAGGGCATGCCCACGGCGAATGCAATGACGAGGCGTGAGAGGCTTGTGTTGTACGCAACATTTCCAGGCACCCTTCGTTATTCCATTCCATTCCTTTCTATGACACTGCATCGCGGTCGTGTGATGGTTATAGAAGCACCATAGAAAGGAAACGGCTTTGGTGACACATTGGTCTGAAAGCCTCTCCGACATCAGCTGTAACTTAATATTTGTCTACAGCGTTTATGCAGCACATTCGATCCGGCAAAGCACTGGGGGTTGCCCCTTATAATACAGATCACATGAATGTGCACATCTTGAATCTGGTATGACTGTGGCGCCCGCAGCCCAGAGTGTATCACGGGTCTCGATAGTGCAGACGATTTCCAGGACAAAGGATACACCGGATATTGTTCGCCAGCTTATGGAACCACTAGGGAAGCTTTCAGTATCAACTGTGTAAGGCCCGTCTTGGTCGTGATCGATACATGGGAAGAAAGGGGTCAAAGTTGCCTTTGTCGCTGTCGTCTTCGTTGATTCATGGCAATATCAATTGGGGAAGGTAAGAGAACAATAACAGAAAATCATAGATTGTGTTCGGCATCAGTCCTGAGCGATTCTGAACTCCAAGACCATCGTCCCTACAAGATCATAAATCTGAGTGAGTACTAGACCAGCACTGGCCCTGTGAATTGCAACAGGTCAATCTTTTCATCAACGTATCAAAGCGTGTAAGGAACTTGCCCGATTATCTTGATTTCATTCAAGGTTCGCTCCTTGGAATTAAAAAGAAGCCACATAATCATGTCAAACTGGTACGGTGCGTGACTGCCTGCCCCAAAGTTCAATAACATAGGCTCGGGCGCCTTATGATTATGAATGCATAAATAAACCACCAGTCTAAAATCTAAACCCACCTTGCTAAACTCGTTGGCTCCTACTCCAGGGTCTTCAAATGTGTGGAGGAGCACGCAATCATCTAGCACAATACATTGATTCTGGAGCAAACACCACTTTGAACCGCAGCTGACTCACGAATCAACACTCGGCTGTTTGGTCCCATTGCCTTGCGAATATTACAGAGGATCGTCCTTGACTCAGCGTCGGGCCAGTCGTGAAGAATGCTCCTCAACTATATTAGGTTATCAAGCTGCCCATGATGAATGAGAACAAACTTAGCTCTTACATAGTAAACATCCTTTCCAACAACGGGCAACTCCTTGAGGAAGTTGACTGGCACGAACTCCACGCGCCCGTCGAGCAGCGCTTCAGGAGCATTCTTCTCCCATGTCTGATTAAATATCAATAACCTGCCCGCTGGAATGGTGGTGTGGGTCTGATGCATGGACTCACATTTCTTGCTAGCTCTATGGTTTCTGGGAGATCCTGATTGGTTATTCTGAGATGAGGGAACATTTTCGCCAGAGGAATGGACATTGCTCCATTTCCAGATCCAATATCCACCATAGAGGATACGTTGTCCCAAGGATAATCTAACGGCCCACTTCACCGTTATGCTTAACGATTGAAAAAAGGTGATAGCTTACGATGCAGCGCTGCATAAGAGCCTTGAATATCAGTAATACCTATCATACCTCTGTGAAACACCTGTGCATAAGATTCCGTGAGTCGCCAGTCAGTCATGGGTGAATGAATTGGCATGCACATCGCGTGTCTCATCCTATACAATATGGTAAGGTATAGAAGGGCGGTGTGATGGCGAAAACTCACATCCATTTCCCAGAAGCTGCTGTATATTCCTTCCTTTCCGAGAGCAAATGCTCGGGGGGCTTTGTCAATCTCATCTGATCTTGCACACTGATGGTCGGTCATGGTCTCGTAGAGAACTGTACCGTATTCATGGAATTGCTGATGGATCCGTAAAGAACACCAAGAATTGTTTGTTGACTTGAGTATGAGGGAGAGTCGGGTGTTTGCAAAGACATCTCGCTTAACTGCGTAACAACAAAAGATTCAGAGAGAATGTTCCACCGACAGCATGATGCGTATCACCTTCTTTAAAGCAACCTCTGAGTGACAAAGCTCGTAAGACGCGTGCGGTCTTGGTCTTATCGAGGTTAACTGTGTTAGCCAACGCATCCACACTAAGACCTTCCGGGTGCTCGTCCAGAACGTCCGCGATGCGTGATCGCACAGCGACGTCTGTGCATGCCCAATTGTAATTATGAACAAACTATTTCAGGACGTAAGCCAGAGCAGATATGTATCATCTATGCCAGTGATCGGCACTTACATTGTGTACCGTGTGTTGGGGGGGAGCCAATATTGCGTTCAATTGGTGGCATGCACCTTCGAGCAGCCTGATTGCCTGTCGGAGGGCAAGTGTATCCGTCGCGAGGTCGAGGGGGTGGAAGGTACTTGAGTCGGCACTTGGGACCCCATGTCCAGTTTTCTTGTATTCTCCCATTGCTTCGCGTGCAGAGGAGTTGATGATATCCAAGAGAGCTTCAACCTTGACTTCATTCGATTCCGCCATTTTGAGGAGTGCGTTTTTTTTCCCTGTCTGTTGTTCGGATTTTATATTCCAAGTACATCCCCATGGTGAAAACTATCTAGTGGCGTATCAGTAAACCGGTGAGCCACTGATATTCTTATAGTTTGCAAGCTCCTATATGTAAAAAGAGATCCGCTCGCCCGCAGACAGTCATCAACTGCAATTGCGGTAATCGTGCGAGCATTGATGAAATAAACGCCATCCTTGGCTGGCGCAGTTCTACCCCTGAAAGTGAAAGTAAGCCCAAAGGTGAACTTCGGGCCATGGGTGTTATCTGGGCACTTACGTAGCGCTACGGATCCTGTTGGCAATGGCGCGACGTCTAGCCTGTAATTTGGTGAACGCAATCGTTTCCGACTGAATCCAGACCGTCGAGTACAGGCATAAGTGCCAGCCATACTTAATCTGGGTACGTAGGTGCCGCTGTCGTTCACAACGCATGTACTCAGTAATCAGCAGGAGAAGATCTTCCACCCTGTCGTGCTGTGAGGTTCTCTACGTCATCAATCAGCTGGCCATAGTCGTCAAATCACCACACCAACCTAGTATATCTAGTCGTTTCATGAAGCCATAAATTCCTGCTACCCTCCCGCGTGCCCCCCGGATCAGAGTTCCTGAGGAGGTGGGCGCTAATCAGGATACCTCTTCCATTACAAGGTGTAGTTGTGAAAGTATAGTCGGACTCCTTGTTGCTAATCAATATTAATGTGATGTAGGCCGCGGCGTTGAGACCGAGAGAGTTGCCGGCCGGTAACGTGATTGGTTGCCGCGAAAACCACGTCGGTTTACGACTCCTGCCAGTGCCACTTACTACTTCGACCCGTTGCCTTCTGGTTCGCCTTTCTCTCCCGCTCTAACGATAGAGGAGGTGTTATACGCATCGACATTATAGCTCTGTGCATACAGTCATGGCACAAATAACGACGCTTTCATTTCTCGTCTTCTTCGCATTTATTGCTCCTTTCACGCACGCCATCAAATTCGCCCTTCCAGCATCCCGCTTGCCTATCCCAAAATGCATATGGAACGCTGCACACACTCATGCACTTGTTATCGTCACCGCCAACGTTGGTCCTGGGTCACACCAACGGGTAGACATCGAAATTTTGGATTCAACACACCACAACGTCTACCTCTCAAAACGGGACATTAAAGGCGAGACGAGACTTGCTGTCACAGCACATGGCGAGGGAGAGGTTGGGGTGTGTTTCAAGAATTACCTATCTCCTGGTACGTTTGTTGCTCCCATTTGTCTTACTGGCCGTCACCTATGGCGTTATAGAAATCAAACTAGACATGGCACGGAATATGACGCGCACTGTCGATCTCGATATTGATATCGGGGCTGACGCTGTTGACTACAAGTGTGTATCCTGCTTGTTAGCCAATGATAGCTTCCTGACTTCCTCCTTGTCATGAAGCGCGATTGCAAATCAAGAATCACTCTCTGGGCTCGAGACAGAAATGCGAAAGCTGGAAGGCGTTGTGAAAGAGATAGTTGACGAGCTCGAATATCTCAAGAAGCGCGAAGAACGCTTTGCGGACACTAATCGTCAGTCTTCCCTCGGACCCTTGCACATAACTTCTTATCAATTTCATGTCTTTGCAGTTGTGACGAATCGACGCGTGCAGAATTTTGCCTGGTTCACCATTCTTTCACTTGCAGGCCTTGGCGTTTGGCAAATTTTCCACCTCCGGTCGTTTTTCAAGCGCAAGTACCTCATCGATTGATGGGTATATGAAGCGTGCAACGTGGATGACTACTTATAATTGGGGAGATGTGTGGTAGGACGATATTGTCCTCTCCATCACTGTGATGTACTTCATTTCGTTGTATAGGAGATGTTATTGCCCGTCTTTTCTGCTTCGTTGCCTAAGCTATTTACAGGGTACTTGCCTGGTGCTCATCCATTGCTCGTCGACGTGAAACAAGTGTTTGGTACAAGACCATGAGCATGACGCAGCACTGGGAAACCGATTTTACAAGTGGAGAGCCAGTGCGGCATTGTGCACTCTGATTGCCTTCAATTGCATGGCTCAGAATGAAAATGAGCTAGTTCGATACACGTGCCCCATCGCATAATGAGCGTGTGTTGAAGCGCGTGCTCAAGAATACGATTTTTCCGCCGGTACCACGCGGACCGGTCATGTTCAGCTGATCACTCTCAAAATCCAATATTCAATCGTGAACCATGCAGCTGAAGGGATACTCCCTCTCTCACTTTTACGCTACTAAGGAAGGTAAGTATGTCCCTCAAAACTTCAGCTTCCAGCTTCATCTCGAAGATCGAGGTTCGTTTCACAACGCGTAGCAGGCTTCCTGACATATTCACTTTCAAAAATAGGTCTTCCGTGTGCCTCCGCGTTGGCTCTTCGTGCGCATAGAGACAGCCGATGGGCTCATTGGCTGGGGAGAATGCACCCTCGAAGGACATACCGAAGCAATTGAGGGCGCTTTCGCTGACCTTGCACAGCGTTTTCTTGGTTGGGATGCGGATGGTATCGAAGATATCTGGCAAACTGCGTACCGCGCTCGCTTTTATCGCGGTGGACCTGTCTTAATGGTAGGCGTCTCTACATGCTTCCCTGTCTACCATTCGTCTAAACGTATGTCACGACCAGTCAGCTCTGTCTGGTCTTGATATTGCACTCTGGGATATCAAAGGCAAGAAGCTCGGAGTTCCAGTGTGGCAGCTTCTAGGTGGTAAAGTCAGGGATCGTGTCCGTGTGTATGGGTGGATTGGTGGTGACCATCCGAGTGCTGTACGTGAAGCAGCACGTGAGCGTAAAGAGCAGGGGTTCACTGCTGTAAAAATGAATGCTACTGGTAAGCCCTGAGACCTTGCGATACAACGAGTCTGGATTGTAGGCAGAGGCTCTCGCGTGGCTTGACTCTCCCGAGCTCTTGAAAGGGACCGTAGAACGCGTGCGTGAAGTTCGCTCGCTAGGGATGGATGTCGGAGTGGACTTTCATGGACGGGTGCACAAGGGTATGGCTCGCCAACTCGCCAAGCTTCTTGAGGGCGAAGGTGTTTTGTTCATTGAGGGTGAGAGATATTCTTAGTACCAAAGCATGCGGTCCATTCGTACAAATACTGAATTTAATCTAGAACCCCTTCTGCCTACTCAACCTTCGGAGTTTGCGGACCTTGGGCATCTCGTCTCTACTCCTATTGCAGCTGGGGAGCGGCTCTACTCGCGACATGAATTTCGCCCTTACTTCGAAGGACATGCGCTAGATGTCGCACAACCGGACGTAAGCACTCACCTCTCAGCTGATCTCCATGGTCCATTCTTGTGCCTTCTTTTGGCCTCGCCTTTTATTTTAACCAACTGACAAAAATGTGTAAGGTCTCTCATTGCGGTGGAATATCGGAGTTGGCGCGTATCGCCTCCATGGCAGAAACATACGATGTCGCACTTGCCCCGCACTGTCCACTAGGACCGATTGCTTTGGCAGCATGTATTGCTGTTGGCGTGTCGAAGCTCAATTGTGGGTATTAGCGGTACAGTCCACGCTTTTAGAACAGGCACTAACAATTGTTTTGGCGTCTAGATTTTATTCAAGAAATGAGCTGGCAGGTGGGTTTCTCGCTCTCCCTTGAGATACGGCGCTTAGCAGACGGGCTGGATGTAGATGCATTACAACAGCGATGATGCAGACCTCTTCACGTATCTCGCAGATCCGAGTGTATTTGCTGTGAAGGATGGGTATGTCACAACTCCCAGCGGTGAGTCTCGCCCTGTTTTGGTCCGTTCTATTTTTTGCATAGATCTGATTACCGATACGCGCATTGCACACTTTGCTACCTCTTTCTTAAAAATGACCATGCCGACGGTCTTCTTTCCAATCCACAACGAACATGCATTTTGACTGCAACAATTTAATCTTGCTATACTCTGCTGAACGCCTGACATGACATGTACATAGGTGCTGGATTGGGTATTGTTGTTAACGAGGAGCTTGTGCGCACCCGTGCCAAAGAATATAGTCGAGCCGGCGTTGAGGCGTGGCGTAACCCGATATGGAGGGGGGAGGATGGAAGCATCAGGGAGTGGTAAAATTTCACTTCACTACCTAGCTGCGAGGAAATGCTGGGCAGTAGCTTGTACATATTATACAGAGCTACCGCGGTGCAACAGTCAACTTGTCGACAATACTACTGTGGGAAATATCTCAAGGATTTGTTTTCCTGTGTCTTCAGAGCGTCTGACTCGCCATGATAATTTATTGTTCTTGTCTCTGCTATCTGGGCTTGTTCGTGCACCAGAAAAGTTTCTAGGGTTGACTGAATATTGAACGAGTTCACGCTGCATCCTCTGCATTTAGCAGGACCCTACGAGAATAAGAGTCTCACTTCTACATCTCCTCATACCCCCGACTTTGGCTACTCTCGTAAAACTTCCCGGAGAACGTCCACGATCTTCTCCACTTCCTCAACGGTGTTATAGTGGACGAATGAGATACGGACGACCCCGTCATTCACGTCTAGCTTTGGGCGTAGACTATCGATAAGATAATACGCGCAAAAGTGGCCGTGTTGTATTGATATCTGTGAACACTCATAATCGAAAACAGTAAGTGAGACCACTGAAATACTCACCCCTCCCTTTTTGTTAAATGCTTCCACAATATCCTTGCTCTTGATCGCGTTCTGTCCGACGACAACAAAGCAGACAGTGGGAATCCTCGAGGGATCGATCTCGCTTGTCCCCATGATGCGAACACCCCTCTCAACTTGCTTTGCATCCGTCAAAAAGCGGAGCAGGGGCGTCAAAATTTCCTGCTCGTGGTTTGTGATTGCGTTGAAAGATGCTACAAGATTATCTTCTGGAGTCAACGACTTTAGATATGGCACGATTGCCGCTGCACCATACACGAGCTCGTTGCCTGGACCGCCTGGTTGAAACTTATGGGGCTTGTTGTCCACCTTAAAGAAATCATGGACAATGGATGTTAAGGATGTCTGCAGAGCCGCTGACCGCACGTAAGCAGCGGCATTATGAGCCCCGAACACCTACAAAACAGGTTGTCAGTGTCAGATGTCAACTCAAACAAAGTCGCAGATATTGAAACCTTGTACACAGAAAACACGCAGTAATCGACATCCCACTTTTGGACGTCCATTTTTCTGTGCGATGCATATGCAACGCAGTCCAAAGCCACTTCAAACTTTCTTGCTCCCTGCTCTTCTGCACGCTGGCGAAGAGCTTTCACTGCTTCTTCCACAGGAATTACGGATCCTAAAATATTGGAGCACGCGGTGATCGCGGCCAGCCTGGTGCGTGAAGAAACGAGCGGCAAAAGTTCTTCAACCTTGTATGTGACCGAGTATGGATTGTCTGCAGATACTGGTGTAGGATGCCAGTATTTGACCACGGCATTGCGCCGCGCAGCCAGACGCTTCCAAGGACCGTTGTTGGCTAAGATGAGCAGTAAGTTTCATTCAAGAAGACATAGGAAGATAATGGCAGAAACCTTCATGTTCATAGGTGATGATGAATTCATCTCCAGGTTGGATATCATTTTCGATTGCTCTAGCGATGTTCTCAAAGAGCATCGTCGAACTCGATCCAAACCCAACTTCGTCAAGAGATGTAGCATTGAACAACTCTGCAGCGGCGATGGAACCCTCAACAACGCGCTGTGAGTTCTTAGCCGAATAGCCAGCTTCCAGTTGTACGTTGGTGTTGGACAGATAATCCACGATCCGATCGATCACTGCCTGGGCAGTCCGCGACCCCCCCGCATTATCGGCATAGATGTGCCCTGATTCCAGGGACGGAAAGCAAGCACGAACTTGATTGATATCGAGAGCAGCCATCTGTTATCGTCAAGGAAGTGTAGTCCGAGTAAGAGGATGACTGGTACAAGCCCTTTTTAGTTCAGTAGTCATTTCATTATGTATTCAATACATAATCGATGGATATCGAATACACAAGGCGTCGCAGCCTCGACCTGATCGTGACAATGGCAACTTATTTAGCAGTACCCGAATAAGTCTGGTGTTGAGCCCACCTATAGGCTCGGACATTAAATTGAGTCCGATGTACTCCGTGGATCATCATGATAATGCCTGATTCAATAGTAATGCGGCCAGTCTATTTTTCCAACGACAAGGTAAGGGAAGGAGTCGCATGGAAGTGAACGGCGCGAGCGAGATCTTGGTCATGGCGGCACAGCGAAGAAAATCACAGGTTGCTGCTATTTAGATTTGTGACGGTTCACTGGTTACCACGAATCTGTAGATGCAGTCATGAGCATTGATAGGTGGATCCCAACCTCCAGTTCAGTGAGCGCGTCACGTACTACATGATTCAGACTTCGCCTAGTTCTATGGAGTTTTATACTATTTCCATGCGCCGTAGAGTCGTCCCTGCCGGCCAACGGAGCGTGCCACAACACTGTGGGAAGTAAAAACCATTAGATTAAGTGACAGTGGCAATGAATGTGTTGAATTCACTCCCAGTGTCACTTAATCTCTGGTTACTTGCATTCATTGACAACTGGGGACATTGAATTTTACCCTCGAGAATGTAGGGGTATGAAATTCATTGTCAAAATTTTAAGGACACTGAATGACATTAGCAAATCACATAGTCCCATTTTTTCCATTTTTTTCCATAATTTACTTAGCAAACAAATTCAGTGACCGAGGCAGCTAAGGAGAATAAGGAGTGATTTTGTACTTATATTTATTCCTACAGACGGCTGCAATAAGCAATATTAGTTGTGCCTGAACTTTCTTGAACACTCCACCTTTCTAGTATTTTGCATATAACTTACTAAGATCTCAACCAAAAAAATTCATGAGACGATGAATAGACTACCCTTAACAAGGACTGCAACTTTAATTTTTATCGGAATAATTCCCACGGTGTACCATATTTATCATATGAGTAGATTATCATATTTTATTCTAAGTCTTTTATTCTAAGTCCCATGGGTATGGTACATATATCGATTGCTGCATAGATATATACAAGGTCAAGTAGACTAGTGGTAAGTAATGCTCAAATGCGTGAGAATTGATTATGTGATCTCAGCTGAGCTTGTGTGGTCGGGACTCGTGAGTTCAAACCAGGCAAGTGGCAAAGATTAGGGGATTAATTTTTTTTCTTTTTGTGACAAAAAAAAACTTGAATATGACAATGAATTTGGATCAGACAATGATTATCACCCCAACATTAAATTCATTGTTTGTCAATGAGCGATTCAGTGTCGCACGGCAACACTGATTTACATCAACTGTCAATTAATGTCCTAGCTTTCGGCACTGATCATAAAGGTCTTTGGTTTTGATATTCATTGTCTCCACTACCCTCAGTGCAAGGCATACACGTATGTAATCAAGCAACGGTTGCACCGGAAGTACCCTCACATGCATGTAATACTTTTGATTGTCGAGGTCCATACACACCAGTCCTGTGATAAAAAATATAGGGCGCTCTATAAACCTTGCATCATTAGAAGTTTGAATCGTATAAATGCTATAGTTCACGTCCATAGCAGATGTCATCAGCGTCTGCCGCCGCCGCCGTGTCCTAAAGTACTCACAGCAGATCAATACATCATAGCTCGCCATCTATTCTCATTTTCCTCTCTATATCCTCCTCGTACCTCCTCAACAACAGACGATCCACCCAACCGCTCTTGGGAAACGCCCTATCCCAACGATTATGCAAATGCACAGCAAATATCTTCCCTAGTGCCTTATCCAGCGCTCCACCCTCCTCAAGCCCCTCCCCAGGTCTGCCCGTCCACTTCCCGTCCCGACGATCAGGGTCAAATGGGTCTGGCACGCTGTTGTCGAGACGACACGCCAGAGGATCGGAAAGGCAGAACGGTAGAATTTTGAAAGGGGGTATGGATTCACTAAGGAGGCGCCGCCAGAGTCGAAGATATAAAATTGCGCCCCAATCAGTGCTTGGTGAACGTGGAGGAGTACTGTGTGCCATGAGATGGAAGGCTTCGCACAGGTAAGGCGAGTGCTTGCGGAAGTGCATGAGAGCACCATTAAACGCTTGGTAAATTTTGTCTGTAGAATCTTGTAAATGCGTGGGTAAGAGCAGGTTGATTGTCGAATTACCGTAGCAGTCCCATTGAGTCACGAATTCGTGCTCAAGCAACGGGGAGAGGTCTCGGGTTAGGAGCATGTCCATGTCTATCCAAGCACCACCGTATGTCCAGATGACAAGTAGCCGGACGAGGTCGCCGTCTACCCATGCCTTCTTGTCCTCAAGATTGAGGAAGCGGTGATTCTCCATAGGTGTGCCCTTCGCTAACTCGTGTAGATCCACAACCTGAAGTGTGAATGAGTCAGGAAACAGCTCGAGGTACTTTTGCACGATCGGAAGGGCCGATAAGTCGCCGTTTGACCAGAGTATTAGACGAGAGCGAGGAAGGTCTTGCGTGGCGAAGAATGACTTCAGCATGTACTCTTGTCTCTCATCGAGGGGCGCGAGATCGAAGCGCCAATATGTGTGGAACTGTGCTCGCTCCTCTGGTGGGATACGACGTTCCTCCTCCTTCCACTCCCCTTCTGCAAACCTTACCGTTCCTGCAAACTCGTAGCAGTCCATACCCATCCGCATGGTTACCCCTGCCTGAACCTCAAAGCGTTTCTTGCCATACACAGCCTCACTGACATTGTACAACGGGCTGACACGCTCGGGCTCAAAGCATCCTCCAAGTGGGGACAGCGGGAGTATTTCGCGCTGTATCCATTCTCGTTCATATAACACGAGGTCGATGTGGCCGCGCGGGTCATAGAGGTAGTATATCGTGTATAATATGATGAAAACTAGAGGAAGCGCAAATTTCAAGAAGGTGAAAACTCTCCGTGGTCGCAAAGAGAAGCAGGAAACCGGTGATTTCCGCCGAGGAGAGGACGTACGGCGTGAATGGTCGTGCACGGGAAGCATTTCGTATCCTGCTCTGCCAGTAGACGACATGAATCGGATAGATGATGGGGTTATAGCATGGTACCGTTGTGAACGGTACTGCATGCGTTGATAAAACAATTAGTAGGCGCGCGCTTACTACTCCCATCAGAACTTTACATAAGGTCCTCAAGCAACCTTTGATTTCACTAGTCAACTTGAAACTGACACAATGTCAGCATTTCTCTCTGCGCGAAGATTGGCTCTTCTGGCAACACGCTGTCCACGCCGCACGCTCTCTACGACACCACGATGGTCTGCTGATCCATGGCCCCTCCCGCATACTGCACAACACCTCTCCAACACTCAGACACCCTCTGATATCCCACCACCTACTCCCATTCCGCGCCCAGGGGAGTCCGAGGAGACGTTGCGTGCAAGACTCGTATATCAGAGCAGGAAGCGCGGGACTTTGGAGAGCGACCTCCTGTTGAGTACGTTTGCAAGAGATCATCTGGGGAAAATGGACGAGACAGAATTGAAGGAGTACGACAAGGTACTTTCGCTTCTTTGATCGCTGGCTGTTCAAACTTAGGTTTCATTGTAGCTACTTGACGAACCGGACTGGGACATATACTATTGGGCGACTGAAGGTCGTTCACCACCAGAGCGGTGGGCG
Source organism: Suillus clintonianus (assembly GCF_016758775.1). NCBI lineage: Eukaryota > Fungi > Basidiomycota > Agaricomycetes > Boletales > Suillaceae > Suillus > Suillus clintonianus. The sequence continues at coordinate 67,580 of NW_024539321.1, forward strand.
AAGTCTTCCGTACTGGAGAAGCTCACCATACATGCAAAGAACGAGGGAAAGGTTGTGCGCAGGATGCCTCCTCTGTAGAAGTATCAGTGAATCTATGATTGCGTTGCATCATTTCCTCACCTTGCATGGAGTCTGTGAACTAAACACGGAGCATTCTGCCTCTGTGCCAGAGTATGGGCATAAAACTTATACAATCGCCGACGGAGCTCTTCATTATGGTGCTGGTTCGCCTATCTGCCATCGGTCGCACTTGAATGCCTTCCCGGTGCTCACGCAATGCCAATGACGGATTTGGAGCCATCTGCATGTTTTAAATTGTGTTCTGCTGAACAAATAGCAGGTGATCGCTTGGTTCTGGCTGTTGTGCAGGTAGCTCGCAAATGTACAACCAGGGCCTGCAGCTGAGCAACCAGTTTTGGAGGAGCAGGAGTTTATGGCTTCATGAAGCGATTGGATATAGGTTAGTGTGGTTGATTTGACGACTATGTCCAGCTGATTGATGACGTGGAGAGCCTTAGCACTACAGGGTTGGATCATCTTCCCCAGCTGATTAAGTATATGCGCTGTGCATGCCAGCGGCACCTACGCAAATCGACTTATTTGTACCCAGATCAAGTATGGCTGACACTTATGTCTGACAGTGTACTGTCTGGATTCGGTCATTTCCAACTTCAGTCGGAACAATCTCGTTCACCAAATTGCAGTGTAGACGTTGCACCTTTGCCGGCGGGATTCCGTGGCACTACGTAAAAACTCAGACAACACCCGTGGCCTGAAGTTCGCCTTCGGGCTTACTTACCAGATGATTTCACCATGGGGATGTACCTGTATGCCTTCTTTCCCCATGGAATATAAATCGAACGACTGACAGGGAAACAAAGTTAACACTCCTACAAATGGCGGAATTGAATGAAGTCAAGGTTGAAGCTCTCTTGGACATCATAAACTCCTCTGCACGTGAAGCAATGGGAGAATACAAGAAAACTGGACATGGGGTCCCAGGTGCCGACTCAAGTACCTTCCACCCCCTCGACCTTGCGACGGATACACTTGCCCTCCGACAGGCAATCAGGCTGCTCGAAGGTGCATGCCACCAATTGAACGCAATATTGGCTCCCCCCCAACACACGGTATACCATGCAAGTGCCGATCATAGATGTCATATATCTGCTCTGGCTCATTTCCTTAGATAGTTTGTTCATAATTACAATTGGGCATGCACAGACGTTGCTGTGCGATCACGCATCGCAGACGTTCTGGACAAGCACCCGGAAGGTCTTAGTGTAGATGCGTTGGCTAACGCAGTCAACCTCGATAAGACCAAGACCGCACGCGTCTTACGAGCTTTGTCACTCAGAGGTTGCTTTAAAGAAGGTGAGGTGCATCATGCTGTTGGTGGAACATTCTCTCTGGATCTTTTGTTGTTACGCAGTTGAGCGAGATGTCTTTGCAAACACCCGACTCTCCCTCATACTCAAGTCAACAAACAATGCTGGGTGTTCTGTACGAATCCAGCAACCCTTCCCTAAATACGGTGCAGTTCTCTATGAGACTATGACCGACCAAGAGTTTGCAAGATCAGACGAGACTGACAAATCACCCCGAGCATTTGCTCTCAGAAAGGAAGGAATAAACAATGGATTCTGGGAAATGGATGTGAGTTTTCGCGACCGTACTGCCCTTCTATACCTTACCATATTGTATAGGATGAGGCACGCGATGTGCGTGCGGATTCATCCACCCATGACTGACTGACTACTCACAAAATCTTGTGCACAGGTATTTCACAGAGGCATGATGGGCTTTGTTGACATTCAAGGCGCTTCTGCGGTACTGCATCGTAAGCTACCTGAATCGTCAATATGACTGACTGTAAAACGGGCCATAAGATTATCCTTGGGACAGTGTGTCATCTATGGTGGACGTAGGATCTGGAACTGGAGCAATATCTACTCCTTTGGCGAAGATGTTCCCTCATCTCAGAATAACCAATCAGGATCTCCCAGACATTATAGTCCAGGCAAAAAATGTGAGTCCAGGCATCAGGCCCACACCTCCATTGTAGCGGGCAAGTTATTGATATTTAATCAGACATGGGAGAAGAATGCTTCTGAAGCGCTGCTCGACGGGCGCGTGGAGTTCGTGCCATTCAATTTCTTCGAGGAATCACCCGTTGTTGGAAAGGATGTGTACTATGTAAGAGCCAAGTTTGTTCACATTCATTGCGGATTTGATGATCAGATATAGTTGAGGACTATTCTTCACGACTGGCCCGACGCTGAGTCAACGACGATCCTCCGCAATGTTCGCAAGGCAATGGGACCAAACAGCCGAGTGCTAATTCGTGAGTCGACGACGGTTCAAAGTGGTGGTGGTGCAGAGCCGATGTCTTGTGCTAGATGATTGCGTGCTCTTCCACACATTCGAAGACCCTGGCATAGCAGCCAACGAGTTTAGCAAGGTGAGTTTAGAGCATAGCCTGGTGGTTTATTTGTGTATTCATGATCCTAAGGCGCCCGAACCTATGTTATTGAACTTCGGGGCAGGCAGTCACACAACTTACCAACTTGACATGACTATGTGGTTTCTTTTCAATTCCAAGGAGCGAACCTTGAACGAATTCAAGATCATTGCGCAAGTTCCTTTTACACCTTGATACATTGACGAAAGGTTGACTTGTTATACTTCACAGGGCCAACGCTGGTCTAGCACTCACTCAGGTTTATGATCTTGTAGGGACGATGGTCTTGGAGTTCAGAATTGCTTAGGACTGATACCGAACACAAAGAACCCGGTAGATATTCGGACATCGTACTCTTACCTTCCCTAATTGATCATGCCATGATTCGCTAAAAACGGCAACGACAAAGCAAACTTAGACTACAGCAGGACCAGAACAAGCGGTTGCGCAGCAGGCATTCACGGCTTGATGAAGCCATCAATCTGCTGTCGTTGGTGAATTGTTTTTATGACTTCCGGCCAGCCAATCCTTTATTAGAACTTTCGGACATGAAAATACAATTCCCTGCCAAAATCAGTTGACCACTTCTTACGTAACGGTCATTACCGAGCAACGCCGCTGATAATATTGCTGTAAGTCTGGTCACTTCTGCGTTTTGCCAGGTGGCTCTGGCTTAGAAGTTACTGAACTCCCAGTGTGTGACAACAAAGACCCAAATGGCACGACCAGCCAGCTGGCAACTGCGGGGAATGGTTCTCCGGTGACGCGGACGGATCGCATAAACGAGTTGTGTACCTCCGAGCATGTCGCAAACGGGATTCCAGTCCTGGCCGGCCATCTTTGAAAATGAAGCTAGTCTAACAACCGTATGGAAGTGGTGCGGCTACTCGTGTCGCCCGGCGTACTGGTTATTCTAGATTTGTCCTGCAAAGGTGGGAATACTTTGACGCTGACAATCGCAGTAAAACGTTGTCCGATGCTGCGCAAATTCAACTGAAGTACTATCAATGTCGCTCTCATCAATCTCTCCCAAGTTTCGAGTGGCAATATGGTATGTCGGATAACCCCTCATGAACATCACGATGAAGCAGACTGGATTTCATGTGTAGTGGTGCGGGCATTGGAGGGCTTGTCCTCGCTGTTACAATTGGGAAGTTTGCAGGTTGCAATATCGACATAGACTTATACGAAGCGCATGACGCCATCACCACCGCTGGGGCTGGTGTTTCACTTTGGCGGCGCGCGACGGAGATTATAGAAGAACTCGGTATGCACGACGAATTCTCCCGCGTTTCAACGAAGCCTTCCTCCAGTCATGGTCTGCTCAAAGAACCTATTTTGCAACTGCATTTAACTTGATTCTTTCCGACAGGACTACTATTCAGGAAGTCTAATGCCCCAGAGAGTTTTGAGTGGTTTCGTTATATCTTCGAACCGTGTCCGTGAACCATCCCATTTTAAAACGACGGCAGGGACGTGACCAACCCTCTTACAGGTGGGCCTTCCAATCTGCACCGCCAACATCTCGTCGACATTCTCAAGAAAAACATCCCCTCGTCATGCACTATGCACTTTAATAAACGACTCACTAAATATGACATGGAGTCATCAGGATCACTGGTCCTCCACTTTGCTGATGATAGCACCGCAACTGCGGATGTGTTAGTAGGAGCAGATGGCCTCCGCTCCTCAGTGCGGAAGACGCTCTTCGAAACAATAGACCCAAGTATCGTAGACCCGAGCAAGATAAGATACTACAGTGATCCATCTTGGACCGGAGCGCTTGTCTATCGCACCGTCTTTCCGGCGGAGAAGCTCTCGAAAATAGATCCAAATGATTTAGCTTTGAAGGAATTCATGGTGGTAAGCCATCAGAAGAGTGGTCACAATCATCAGAAATAACTTTCATTTCGCAGTTCTGCGGGAAGGGAAAGGTAGATTGTAGCAATCAAGCGGTCTTTGCTTGCTAACGAACCTTCCGTAGCATATCGTCTCATTTCCGGTTTCACAGGGGACACAAATCAATATCGTAGCATTTGTTTCTGATCAGCAGAAATCCGGAACACCTTTTGAGGGCCGTTGGGTTTCAGATGTGGCCCTTGAAGAGGTCGAGGAAGCATATTCAGACTTCGAACCTGATGTCAAGCGCCTTCTGAAAGTGGGTTCGATCCGGGCCAAGTCGCTCATGCCGCCCTCAACCTGACGAGCAAATTTTGCAGTGTTCCGAAAACCCCTCAAGATGGGCGGTTCACGTGGTAAATGAACTACCCCTATTTACTTGCAATAGAGTTGTGCTGATGGGTGATGCGGTGCGTCTCTCTTGGCTGACCTGAAAGTCCTTTGACGAGATTGTGCAGGCCCATGCCATGATGCCCCATCTCGGCGCTGGAGCTGGTCAGGCAATCGAAGTATGTACGATCATTTGGCAAACTATGCAAACTCATTTTGTATGAAGGATGCTTTTGTGCTCGGCCGCCTCCTTGCACACCCACTTACAACGTTGGATAACGTGCCCGCCGCACTGAAAGTATACCAGGACGTCCGCCTCCCATTCGCTCAACTCGCAGCGCGTGAATCGGAACGTATAGGATATATGTACGATTTTTGTTCGCCTGGGTATTATGATGGGACGGATTCAGTAAATAAGCGAGAGGAGCTCGAGATTCTGAAAGGAAAGATCATAGGCCTGCGGGATTGGGCAGCTGAAGGAGGTGCTGTTGCTGAATGGGTTAAGGCAGAAAGTCGACTGCAGGAAAGTCTGTGCCCTGAGCGACGTGAGAACAGTGTATTATGTTCATTGTAGCACCGAATATTCATGGGCGAGACAATATTACCGCAAAATGCAATCGGCCTGGAATGCTCTAGCCAGGTCTAGATCTGCTTTTCATTGAAATTTCGCGAGAGATAAAATGTCGAAACCGCCGATGTGCCAGGTACAATCTTTCGCTTCAACACCAGGAGCAATGGGCAGCCGACGGCAGATTTTCGGTTACAGTAACTCGAAGTCGCAAAGTACACGTTCGAGGTTCTACCACTGCGAAATTGTTCGGCTCAAAGCCAGGTACCAGGTGTGCGGTGCCCTGTTCTCACTCCCTCGCCATTTGGCTGGCCCGGGTGAGATGGGGGCGTCGGCAGGCAGCGAAGAAAACATCAGAAGGGGCGTGGTGCAAAATGAAGAGGTCTGCTACCTCGCTATGTCACTAAGGTGCAACTCACCAATTATCAGAACCGACAGATTTCCGAGGCCTTGTCATAACGTTCTTACGGTACACTGCTGGTACCTAATTTTCGCTGTGGCTTGGCAGCCGGCAGAGTGAGAACAGGGGCCAGGGCATCATCGCGGCACACTCGGGGCACCGCACACTCCATTGAGAGTTCACCTGTAATTCTATAGCCCAGCCCATTACAAAAAGGCTGGCTTCTTGCTTTCGATTTTGCAAGTTTTCCCAGCGCCATCACATGTGTGTATGATTTTCCTTGTCTTCTAACTGCCAACTGATTTATCAACCGTTGGATCCTCACGGGCAGAGCTTCACACAAATCTTCTTACCAGCAATAACAAAGTCCTTTACTCGTCGTTATCTGGTGGGTTGAAATTGCTTCCAATGACTATTCGAGAGCTTCTGATCCAGGTGTTTTGCAGCACGAATACGATGAAATATTTCTCCTTGTTCGCCCTCTCGTTCGCCGCTCTGCTCTCGACAGCTACAGCAACCCTCGGACGTAGCGATGCCAGCCAGCTTGTCATCAACAACATAAACTGTTATTGGGATGGCACTGCGCCATTTTGTGATGGACAATGCGGTAGTGGCACCGTGGAATGTGATACAAGCAATTGTGGTGATACCGGGTTATGTTGTTGGACTGGGTCCAAGAAATGGTGTTGCTACGCCACTACCTGTCCCAGCTAGTGGGCCCTAGGCACCGTGAAAATGGAGAATTGACGGTCCTCCTAGTCTGGGTGGGGTTTCAAACTGCAGCCCGAGATTTGCAGTCCTAAGAGGTAGCGAGAAGTACCTACTCCAGGAAGATTTTATGGTAGTCAGAACGAGCAACTAGCAGACGAGGCACGATAAGCGGCAGTGGGGCGAGCACGAATGGTTGCCGTGAAAATGTGGATTTCGATATTCGGACTGTAAAGGCGAGCGAAGCGAGGAGCCATCTCTGAAATGACCTGTCTAAGCCAAAGTCTGAGATACAGTAGGCCCATCGGTACCTCCAAGCGGAGTTGGGTGTGTAGTGATGCTGGTCACCGTTTCTCACACCTGCTCACTGCTGCCAAGGTCTTTCTAAAATTTGGACAAAAGAAAATGGGCTGCGGGCGCGATAGGTGATGGGCAGGCATGAACATGACAGAATTCCAATAGTAATGGTGGCACGGAGGCGGGCGCATTCAAGTTGGGGGGGCGTCTTTGCATGGCCATCGCGAACATCGAGCGGAGAGTTAAACTTCGCTGAACTTGCCGTCGGCTGCCGTTGTGCCCCAGACTGGTTAGAGCCTGCGTTGACCCAGGAGATTATGGCCAGCTGATTGAGAACCTCCAGCCTAGGGTGGATGATCTTCTCCTGAATGCGGCACCTAACTTGTAGTAGGGATATATATACGTACTCTGTCTGGATTTGGTCAGGTGAGTTTTCGCCATCACAATACCCCACCATATTCAAGTATAGGATGAGGCGTGCAGATTCATCTATCCATGGCGGACCGACGATTCACAAAATCTTGTGCACAGATACTATGATATTTCGACTAGAGGCATGATGGGTTTGTTGAAATGTCACGTGACTCCGTCGTACGTAAGCTATCACTGTTTTAAAAACGTTTCACTACAACCACTGGGGGCCTGAGCAAGCGGACCCGCAGTAGAAGGCGCTCGTGGACTGAAACAATTTGCCGCAGTTGGCGGACTGTTTATATGACTCCAGCCAGCTGACTGACGTCCGAGTGTAACGCTTTGATGACTACAGCCAGCCGATTGCTCGTACACCGTACCCAAACCCGCGAAACCCGTCAGCAAAAAACCGCGGTGTTACCCGTACCCGTGCGTTTCCCTAGTCAGCATGACGTTAAATTCTGGACAATCTTCAATCCTGCAAGGCAAGTAGCTTTGACGACTGCAGCCAGCCGATTGCTCGTCAGCATGACGTTAAATTCTGGACAATCTTCAATCCTGCAAGGTAAGTACATCAAGTTGTCACAGAATGTCAGTCGTATCATCGCTAATTATAACTTAGATCATATCTAACACGACCAGAAGTCGGACTTAGTGGCGCACATCAGTGTTTCCTATTTGACACCCCCCTGATGCTTGATGGTTTTCACCGTGGGGATCTGGATGTTATCTTTGCTGAGGGAGTATAAGATATGAACGACTTGACAGGAGACTCATACCCCACAACACGGAAAATGTCAGATTCGAACGAGATCAAAATTGAAGGCCTCTTGGACATCATCAACTCCTCTGCGCGCCAAGCAGTGGCGGAATACAAGAAAACTGGACATGGAGTCCCTGGCATTGACTCAAGTGCCTTTCATCCCCTAGACCTCGCGACAGACACACTTGCCCTTCGGAAGGCAATCAGGTTGCTTGAGGGTGCATGCGATCAATTGAACGCAATACTGGCTCCCCCCCAACACTCGGTATACAATGTAAGTGCCGATCATTGATGATCTATTTCATCTCTGATACTCATTTCCTCATATAGTTTGTTCACAATTATAATTGGGCATGCACGAGCGTCGCCGTGCGATCACGCATCGTAGATGTTCTGGACAAATACCCGGATGGTCTTAGCGTGGATAAGTTGGCTGACGCAGTCAACCTCGATAAGACCAACCTCGCACGTGTCTTACGAGCTTTGTCCCTCAAGGGTTGCTTCAAAGAGGGTAATATAGTTCACGTTAATGTTTGATAATTGATGCTGAAGCCTTTGGTGATACACACAGTTAAGCGAGACGTCTTCGCAAACACCCGACTATCCTTGATACTCAAGTCATCAAGCGACGCTGGGTGCTGTGTGCAAATTCATCAAGAGATCCCAAAATATGGCGTAGTTCTCTATGAGTCTATGGTGGACAAAGAATTTGCACGATCAGAGGGGGTTGACGGGGCACCCCGCGTATTTGCTTGCAGGAAAGATGGCTCGGAGGAAGATTTCTGGAAAATGTTGAAGGCTGACGTAAGCGTCCACCATCACATTGCCCTTATGTACCTAATCAATATTTATAGGAGGAGAGACGCATTGTGCGTGCAAAATCATCCATCTATGACTGACGACTCAAAATTTTATGCACAGATATTCCAAAGAGGCATGATGGGCCATACTGAAGTCTTTGGTTCTAGTGCTTTGCTGCATCGTAAGTTATCATTATTTGAATTGTCAGCATAATTGTGACGCGCGTCATAAGATTATCCCTGGGATAGTGTATCCTCTGTGGTGGACATTGCATCTGGCACTGGAGCGATTTCTATCCCCTTGACGAAGATGTTCCCTCATCTCAAAATAACCAATCAGGATCTCCCTGAAATTTTGGTGCAGGCACAACATGTAAGCTCACACATTCTGACGACACAATCGTTCGAGCGAGCGGGTTGCTTGACTGTTGATTAGGCATGGGAAACGAAAGCTCCTGAAGCACTAGTCGAAGGACGTGTGGAGCTCGTACCATTCAATTTCTTCGAGGAGTCGCCTGTTGTCGGAAAGGATGTTTACTATGTAAGAGTCAAGTTTGTTTTCATTCATTGCGGGCGGCTTGATTGTCTGATATAGTTGAGAAACATTCTTCACGATTGGCCCGACGCCGATTGTACGACGATCCTCCGTAGTATTCGCAAGGCAATGGAATCAAACAGCCGAGTGCTAATTCGTGGGTCAACTGCTGTTCAATGCGATATTTGCTCTAACACCTACGTCTTGTGCTAGATGATTGTGTGCTCGCCCACACATTCCAAGAGCCTGACGCAGGAGTCGACGGATTGAGCACTGTGAGTTTTGGAGCATAGCCTGGTGTTGTATTTCTGTATTCATGATCACTGCGAGGCCCCCGATCCTATGTTACCGAACTTTGGGGCAGGCAGTCACTCAACATACCAACAAGATATGACGATGTGGTTTTCCCATAATGGCAAGGAGAGAACCTTGGATGAGGTCAAGATCATCGGGCAAGTTCCTTCATGCCTTGTTACGTTGGCGAATATTGACTTGTTGTAATTCATAGGGCTAGCGCTGGTCTAGCTCTCACCCGAGTTTATGATCTTGTAGGGACGATGGTCATGGAGTTTAGAATCGCTCAAGACTGATGCTACGAACAAACGTGTGGTCCATATTCATTGTACAACTACTTACATAAAGAGAAATTTTCTATGTTTCTTTGCCGCAACCAAACAAAAGAAACTGTTAAGACGCGGTGCCCTGTCAGGGCTGTACTGGGAAATATTGTAACAGGGTAAGGGGTGTAAGTATAGTACAAATAGCCATGGGGTCCATGTTTGGGAAGTTCTGGTGCGCATATGAGTTCGTTCGGCGTCCAGGCTGAGTATAATATGATACACTTTCTCTCCTTCCTCCTCCTCCGTACAACTACTTAGCCGAAGTCGTCAAAAGCAAGCAGTTCACATCATCGAATGCGATCAAGTTTTCCATCCGAACGTTTACAGTCAATGAATAGCTGAGGCAAACGATCTACGGGTATAACAGTGCAGCGTCAAATAATATAGATCTATAGGTCCCCCCTCTCCGCAAGTTTCTCCTCGTACCTCTTGAGAAGTAGCCTCTCCACCCAGCCCCCTTTCGGAAATGTCTTCTCCCATTGATTATGCAAATGCACAGCGAACACATTCCCAAGCGCATCATCTAGGCCTCCGCCCTCTTGCAGCCCGCCCTCCGCAGTACGCCACCACCGTGCCTCACTGCCATCATCCTCATCAAACGGATCAGGCAACCTATTATCCAATCTACAGGATCGGGCATCCGAGAAACAAAACGGAAGGACTTTGAAGGGCGGGATGTGAGCACGCAGGAGACGGCGCCAAAGTTTGAGGTATAGGAGTGCGCCCCAGTCTGTAGAGTCAGCACGGGGAGCTGCTGAAGTCGCCATGATATTAAACGCTTCACAAAGATATGGAGAGTGCTTGTGGAAATGCATCAGGGCGCCGTTTAACGGTTGATAAACCTTGTCTGAGGGACAAACTTGAGTATGGTGCTCATGGGCTTGCACGACAAGTGCTTACCGTAGCAATCCCATTGCGTGACGAACTCGTGCTCGAGCAGAGGAGAAAGGTCTCGAGTCAATAGCGAATCCATGTCAATCCACAGACCCCCATAATTCCATATGACCAACAATCTGACAAGATCGCCGTCCGTCCATGCTTTCTTGTCATTTGTCTTCAGCAACGGACTCCCGTCCAAGGCAGTCCCACTCGCAAGATTTGGTATATCCACTACACGCATCTCGAACGAATTCGGGTGCAAGTCGGCGTATGATGCGAGTATCGTGTTCGTCGACAAGTCTCCATTCGACCACATTACGAGTCTCGAGGTTGCATGGTCTTGCGTCGCAAAAAAGGATTTGAGCATCCACTCTTGGCGCTCTGAAAAAGGTGCGAGGTCTACGCGCCAGTAAGTATGGTACTGTGTCCTCTCATCCGGAGCTAAGTGAGGCCTGTCGTCCGCCATGACACTAGTCGATCGGGGAATTGTCGCAGCAAACTCATAGCAGTCCATCCCAAGTCTCATTCCCATCCCAGCATGCACCTCCACTTCCTTCGGTCCATCCAAGTACCGAGAGGCGTTATATTCTGGGCTAATCCTTCCCTCCTCGAAACATCCAGCCAGCTGTCCCACGGTGTCGATTTCGTTCTTTATCCACTTGCGCGAATAGAAGGTTATTTCGACGTGCGGCTCATAGAAGTAAAATGTGTATAATATGGCTGATATAACAAGCACGAGGGTGACTTTCAAGAGCTTGGTGAATTCCAGCGAGCGGATAGTTATAGGGGTACGGTGTGGTTGAGTGCGCGAACGAGAACGGGAACGAGAACGCGGAGACCCTGATTCTGGCACGTTGTGCATAGGCAGGCGGTCGTAGCCTGCTCGTGACATGGCGAAGGTACGGTGTATACTTTCAGGTGAACCTGCTGGGATATATCTGCATGCTGCTACGTTAAAAAGACTACAAATTGGGTGAACCATGGAGTCGTTTACCAGTAAGATTTACCACTGCGTCTTGATCATGCGATACACTAGTCGTGCACTGGCCGGAATATGCCAATGATTGTCGTGTTCCAGAGGGTACGTCGAATGTTATTAGAAGGAATGGTCGTCTTCCTTTTCTATAGGCTATAGTAGTATAATGTCTGGGTACTGGTCAGAAGTCAAAAACATTGATGTGACCCAATATCCGAATGCCGTTACCAAGGCTAAAAATATATGGCACTGTCTGTGTATGAATGTTTGTTCGCACTCTCCCGACTTCGTCCAGTGTGGTGCCCCACACCTTCGGAAATATTCGATGTAGCGCTAGCCCTGACAGACCCGAAGCTCTTGAACCCGATCTGTCACCTGCGAGGTCATCCGGGCAGCTGGGATAATGTTCAAGATGTATGCATGGTACTAATACAATTTGTACAGTGATGATATGTGCGCGATAATAACATTAAGTGCAATAATGTGACGAATAACCATGTTCAGACAATCGACAACGACGAAAAACAAACAGTACTTTTGAACGAACGAAGTCTAGTGTGGGCTGCTTGTCGGGTGCCTTAAAACACTCGAATGGGAACGCAAGCCCTTAGCGCGTCCTGCCGAAAGAGAACGGTGACGTCCAAATAATACTAAAACCTTTCCGTCAGATGTGAATCGTCTGTTGTCGGAGGAGACTCACCTTAACGCTAACACCAGGCCAATCGACACCTGGTATTATATCCTTTGACAACCGAAATTTGCCCTTGTAAAGACCATCAGGCAGATACGCTTGGCATTCAGAACCACCAGAGTCATTAGGATGCCGGGGCCGCTTTGGAAATCCAACGGATACTTGTGTTTTGATAGTATGAGTTTCCGAGAAGGAAACTTGTGGTAAATCAGGAAGTGGTTTGTACCGGACGGCAGCTGAAAAAGGCTCTTCGGGGGTCTTTGGTACGCGAACTACTGCAGTTGCAACTGTCTTTGCTGCACGCTTTAGGAGCTTGGTCCGTGGCGGGCCTGATGGACTATCTGGATCATCACTGAGTTGTGTGGTGTCAGGGGAAGTAGGGGGTAGCTGGGGCTTTATGGTAACTTTACGAACTAGGGAAACAGCGATGGTGGCATCGGCGGCGATTTCTCGGGCGAGCACGGCGCATCGAGGATTTGTTGTGAATACAACAAAATATGGAACAGAGGTACGTCGAGAAAACGTTTGCGGGCGCGGCAATGTGACCTACGAATTCTTTTCGTGAGATTAAAAACAAGTGTGCCACGCCTTCGACCTACCGCGCAATGGAACGGAATACACCGCTCTGGTTTAAGAGGCATTTCGAGCCATAGTTCGGGCGCGATATTGGAACCGTCCATAGACTGAAAGTCCGTGTCCGGATGAAAAAGAATGGGAACTTCCAGCCTGTGACCTAAGTGGTAAGCATCGGAAAGCTAGGGTGCGTGGCATTGAATAACGTACATCCCTCTGGTTTCCGACGTATCTGAGGGCTCCCACACTGCGGTAACGCGATAAGACACTTCAGCTTTCTCCCCAAAAGACAGGCATCCTCGCTTGTTATCGCTTGGCATTGAGGCACAGAAGGTGGGCGGCATCTCTTCGCCTGGACGACTGCCGCGAGGAATTTCGAAGCTGAACTCGCATGATCTGGACGCAGGGCTAGTCAAATTCGAGTCACTGGCTAGTTGTGATACCCCAAAAACGTCGCAAACGACAGAATACGGGTCAGGGACAGGTGAAATAGGAATAATGGCAGAGGACGATAAGAAAATGTGCCGGTGCTTCGAAGTTTGAGGTCCCTGGACAGATTCATCGTCTAGATTCTCCTTCACAGAGACATATTCAAACACGCCTTCGATCTACAATATATTATTAAGTTAACGTGGACAACTCATTGTATGAGACTTACTGATATAGTTAGCCGGCCGTTTTGTGAGCAGTTGGGGTCTAGGATAACTTTGCCTTCGACCTTGTCATGATCTCCGAAGACTGGGCAAGAGATCATGCCACCAAGCCCGACCTGCTTGACCATTTTAATAGAGGGGCTATATAGTTGCATATCCAGAAGTAATGAGCTGTGCATACCAGTCAATAACCGATCGCCTGGTTCACACCACTGGGCTTGTGACACTTACCGGAAGCTGGATACGTGTGAATGCAAAGATTGAGGATGACTGTCGAGCCCTGTGGCCTGCACGAAGCTCGATGGCAGTGGCAATGCACCCGGGTCGAGGCGAAGGCGAGGCTTGACTCGGAGCGGCAACGTCATCCTGAAGCCAACGCACCGTGAAGGAGGATGTATGGGAGAGTCGCCGTAAACCGCTAGAAGGCACGGTGAGCCTCGTTCCTCATATAAGCCTGACCCTCAAACCCTGCCGTACAACGTTTAACTCTGATTGACAGAGAAGCAGGGTTTAGGAAAGAGGTGTTCCAGAGACGTATTTGCATGGAAACAGTCAAGTTGTACTGAAATGATTTAATGTTTTCCCCGTAGCCATGAGAAGAAAATAACTAGAATTTCACAAGATCTGCTGATGTGACTAAATCATGAAAACTGCGATAAACTTTGGATAGTGCAACACGACAAACCACTGCGTTATCAAACAATGGTACGTAGTTGCGGTGAAGCGCCACGTTATATCTGGCCAGTTATGCCTTGTGGGCTATGTTCCTGCTTGGTCGAACGTTGAGGTTTCCACCAGCACTGTAGCGAGCCGTTATCCATGGAGAGGACAACAGAACGTTCCTGAAAACTATTAAAATAATTTAAAAGGAGCGCACTGTGAGCGCCCGATGAGCTGGCTGCAGGCACATGTCAATGATGCGGCGACGGCGACGGTGGTATATGTAGTAGGCCGCAACCTAGCTTGATAAATTTCTCACATACGGAATACTGCGGAACAGGGCGGACCGTGAGTGAACTAGGCCTGGCGGGGCTTGGAAGGCAAAATTGCAGTCCTGTCAACGTTACCACACACTAAATATCCCTTTCATGTCAAATACGAAGATCGTGGTTACTGGTAGACGTACCTCCTTTGCTTCTGAGAAGCCCCATACTGAAGAACGATCAGGAGCATCCGGTGTTCTCGGTACCGCAGTTCATAAGGCATTCGAGAAAGCACTGCGATATGAGGTTGTGGGCTTGAAGTATAAGAGCCCCGCTAGCCATCTAGTCCAGCTAGATTTGACGGATAAGGAAGCGACCAAGCAGAAGTTAGAAGAAATCAAACCGACTTGTGCGTGTAATTTCAAGGTGGTTTTGCACTGGTCTTCAAGGCCGTGACTCGCAAGGGGTGATCCATTGCGCTGCTGAAAGACGACCCGATGTTGCCGAGAAGGTATGGATGTTTACAGCGATATGTTGCGTTGATCCCATATCGTAACCTCAGGATCGAGCTGGAACCCAACTTGTTTGTCGGACGATATTTACTAGCGTGGACACATCTGATAGCGTTTATCCAGCTGAACGTCGGAGTGCCGGGTTACCTTGCTGAACTCGCGAGGGCCATTGACTTTACGCTCGTGTATATCTCTACCGGTGAGTAGCATAACCAGCATGAATCTACTACCATTCAATGATGAATAGACTACGTCTTTGACGGAAGATCGCCTCCCCCTGGCGGGTACATACCAGAGTCACCTACTAACCCACTTCAGATTTATGGACAGACTAAACGGGATGGTGAGAACGCTGTATTGCAAGCTCGGCAGCAGGGTGCCAGGACGATTGTTTTGAGAGTTCCGGTATTGCAAGTGACCTTCCGTCTCATTGCTTCGTTCTGCCTCTGACATCGCCTATGCCTAGGTACGGTCCTGCGCCTAACAATGCAGACTCAGCCGTTAATATCCTCGTTGATGTTGTGCGGGACCAAACAAAGGAGTCTAACATGGATGACTATGCGATCAGGTATCCCACAAACGTATTGGACATCGCATCCTTTTTGGTCCGCTTAACAGGTGTGTACAAATTCATATCTTCTGAGAAACCTCTTTGCTGAAACGAGGTTTGGTAGATCTCGATTTCGATGCTCTACCACCCATTCTCCACTATTCGGCGAACGAGTCCTTCACAAAGTATCAGATGTGCAAAATCTTTGCCGACATCCTTGGTCTCAATGTCATGAATATGAAGCCTGTCTCCACACCTCCAACTGGAGCTGGTGCCACATCACGCCCTTACAACTGCCACCTGTCTACTGCTGAAACAGAGAAATTACTTCCATTAGAATGTACAGGATTTAAAGCGTGGTGGGAGGAGTATTTACACAATGGCGGCAAGTAAACCCCTGCACCTGTATTACTATTAGTTACCAAAGCCTTCGATTTGCGTTCTTCGAATTCAACCAATCATTCATGTACTAGTCGCGTTCTGGTGACTGTTGCTAACAATCAGTCCTTTTTTCCCTTCGCGTATTCCTTTTGCTGCTCTTTCCCTGTCTCCTTCTTTTCTCCACGTTCTTCCTGGTGGGAGAGTCAATTGGTATTCGCATGCATCCCCACCACCCTCGGTGGTAAACTCACCGGCTCCGGCTGAGCGAAGTAAGCTAGGATACTCAATTTAAGCAAATATATTAAGAGTCGTGCTGAATGATACGCACTCTTTCGTTGCTCTGCATCCAACATCGGTTTCGAGACGCTACCATCAATGCAAGAAACTCCCATAGGTATATGCGAGCCTGTAAATTCAAGAGGTGGCGATTGTGTACCTCCAGACGACATTCTGTGCTTTTGTGTTGTAGAGTAGATGAGAGTAAGTCGTAACCCCTGTGCTAAACCTATGACATCATCCGAATCTCGCCATTTGTTGCATTTGGTGAACCTTATCTTTCGCTCCCAGTATCTGAGCCCCCGTCCTTCGTAATTGTATCTATTTCCTCAACATCCCGCGAACCACCTCCCAGTGTCTTACGTTCATATCCAGACACGTCGATTTCCTCGAACGTGTCAGCAGCGCCGATCACCGGGAAAACACGATTCAGCGCCCAATAGACAACCGCAGAAACTCCGAAGCCCGTGAAAAACGATAGCTGGTATATCCGGGTAGCTGCTAGAGGGACTGTTCGCCCAGCTGGGGAAAAACAACTCAGGATCGACGCATCGCGATCGCGTAAATAACTCACTAGCTCCAGCGAAACCGACAACGTTGATAAGGATTCCGGCAACATACGCGGCGTATGCTCTTGGTGACACTTGTCAGGGTCGGATGCTTCAAGTCAATTGAGACTCTCACCGGAAGTTGACCCCATATGTATACCAGTACCAGCTGCCATCTCCAGTCTTATAAAGGTCCTTTACGTTATAGTGACCCTTGCGGACAACGTAATATTCCGTCACCTACAGTAACCACTCAGAATGCTGAAAAGAAACCATCGCGGAATTGCCCACATACCATCACCCCAGCAATGGAGCTTAGGAACACGGAGTATGCGGAGAGGTAAGAAGTGAACTCATTACTGTTCTTCAGAAGATTCCATGGACACATGGCGAGACCAACGGTGGCAGCGATATACCCGCCACGTCGGATGTTCTACAGTCAGATCTTAAGCGTGTCATTTCTGATCATACAGCGGGAATGCATACGATGAAACGAGGGAACAGTGCGGTCAAATCGCATCCTGCCGACACCGAGTTCGCGCAGATGTTTGTGCTTGGTAACCAATGTCAGCTTTGGGATTGCTTTGGAGTCCGGGTATGTTATTTAACACACCCCATCTGGGAGAAGAAGCATTAGAATTGCAACCAACACCAAAGAATAAAAGCGAGGTCACCTGTGCCATCATGAATGACGTCGAGATAAACCACACCTGCCAATGAAAACGCATCAGACATACGCCCTGCTCCACGGACATAATGATCACACACCCCGAATCTCGTGGCTTTCGATGGATTATCATTCAAGAAATTTCCCAGAAGTTCGATGGGGGACCAGATGGCCGTCCCGTAAATTGCCTGCGATGACGAACTCACAAGGATTCCAATCAAACTCACAAAAGATGCAGTAAGAGGAATCGCAAACAGCTGTGGGAATAGCGCAGCCGATGGGGTGCGAGCGCGGGAGGCGAAGTCCGGTGCGTTTGTGATCAATGTTACCTCGTTACTGATGCATGACATAAGACTAGCCACCATGGCCCAGCCCAGCTTTGATCCGTGCAGTGTCGAAGGTTGGTGCACGATCGGACCGATTCCGTGAGCTTTCACGATGCACCATATGAGAAACGTCATCGAGGCTATGGGCATCAGGATGGGCGTCACAAGGAAGAAATGGCGGCTGAGGAAGATTTATGACCGTCTTCGTGAAGGGATGAGTGTACTTACACTTTGTGCACAGGGAACCAGATAATTGGCAGGGAAATGAGCCAGAAGAGGAAGAAGCACAGGTAATCTCGAGTGTTCGTTCCAGAGGACGCGGGCATTGAATTTGCTATTGGCCAGCCTCAGCTGGATATGATTGCCACAGGAAATGAGAAACGCGACGCACGCAAGTCATTGATGCTAGGCCACATTGCTCTGAGCATTACGAGCACACAGGAACCACCGATGCTTGCCTGAACGCCATACCATATGCTGTGCTGCTTAGCTCGCGCGTTATTGCGAAGTCGAGAAGGCGCACCATGCCATAGCAGCGCGATTAAATACACACCACAGACTACCAAACATCCCGAAGCTCGTGCGATTCACGATCGGGAACATCACATGGAAAATAGCACCAGGACGCGCATTCAGGATAAGGAAAGGCGCAGCAATGCCATAACCCAGCCACACGCATATCCAGGCTTGCCACCACGACATTCCTAGTTGGATCATGGAGCTTGGAAATCTCATTCAACATGGAATGATATCATAATGACGATGGTGAGCGTACGATACGATC
Organism: Suillus clintonianus; assembly: GCF_016758775.1. NCBI lineage: Eukaryota > Fungi > Basidiomycota > Agaricomycetes > Boletales > Suillaceae > Suillus > Suillus clintonianus. Next base: position 86,111 of record NW_024539321.1, read on the forward strand.
ATCCACATGTTTATATTAAACGTGTCTGCTGTCCAGAAGGCAACGTAGTTGTATGCACGCCACGTTCGTTTCTCTGGCTCGACAGGCAGCAAATCGTCGTTCTATCATGGAGCAATTATGTTGGTATATAGGAGATCAAATCCGTAGAGGATACTCACGGCGATGAGCTGCTCAGTAATCGTGAGATTGGTCTCATGAGTGACTTCGAGGCTTTGGACGATCCTATTGACTAAACCCATGGCAAGTTCAACTGATGGGAGGGAGATATCATCGTCCACAACTCGCAGTTCTTTAGCACTATGCTTATCTTGAACGCAGATGAAAAATAGATATGCCTATCGCCACGCGCTGAGCCAAGTCAAGCTTATTGTGAGAGCTGCCAGGGGTCTGCTGGGATAACTGTCAAGCACGAGGAGCACGTGTCGTCTAAAATTAGAGGGGTATACGACAGGTATTGTTCCGAGTGAGGCGTTGATCTTGTTCGTGGGGGATGTAACTGAGCTTCCCTTGAACGTTTCGATGAAGACGACGGAAATGAAAAGGTAAATCTGTTCAGTGTTCTGGCGTGGAGAATAATGGAGAATTCGCTTCCGCTTGCTTGGACGGTAACGAGGCGCGCGGATAACCTCAGATGATCTGGGATAACGCGGGAGAAGCTGAGAGAAGCAGTTGCGGAATTCATGTACAACAGACTGTTCCTGATATCAGGGCCAACCAATGCTTAAGAATAAAGAAAAGACGAACCTTGTCAAATTCAAATACAGACTCTTGATCCGAGGCTTCTGTCGCGGTGTCGTTGGGTGGTTGGGAGTTGGTCAAATAAAATGCGTGAAACATAGCTAAGCGATCACAACTATTGCGGCAAGATTTCTAACAGAGTCAAGATAATCATGAAAGCCTGTTACGAGCTGTACATGTCTTGAACGATGATCTGCTCCTTGAACATGCCCACCGATTCAGATGTCAAAGCGCGTATGCGTGACGGTAAATTGCAAAGAGTGCACACTGGTAGTTGACTGGTAGTCGAGTTTCTTCCAAAATTTGGAAACGGTCGGGCGAGCGGAGATTGAAAACCGACGGTACCTCCTAGCTAGGCTATCACTTGATTTATCATATGATCAAGAGGGACTTGACGAATAGAGTGCTTGGTGCACGACGACATCACTTGTGTCAGGCAGGAGCTAAGAGCTTACTAGGCGAATTTGCGGACAACGATGAGCGAGGGTTTTGTGTTCAGTTTGAGTCGGGAGTGGAAGTCAACACCGCCAGACACCACGGATGCTCGTTAGTATAATACAGACGGGACTTGTTATGCATATCTCTAACAATTGTTGACCCTGAAATACTACTATCGACACAGAAAACTCCCATAGGCCTACGCGAGTCGGCATATTGGTGATTGAGTGCCTCCGGACGACATTCTGTCTCAACGAAAGGGTGAACTTCATCAAGTTTCCTTTTGAGTTGCCTCCTTATCATTCGCTCGCGGTCTCTGATCCCGCGTCCTTCGTATCTATGTCCATTTCCTCAATATCCTGCGACCCATTTGCCTTAAGTTCATACTGAGACACGTCAATCTCCTCGAACGTGTCAGCAGCGCCGACCACTGGGAAAACACGATTTAGCGCCCAATAGACGACTGCAGAAACTCCAAAGCCCGTAACGAATGACAACTCGTATATCCGGGTGGCCACCAAGGGGACTTCCCGCCCGGCTGGAAAATACCAGCTCAGTATCGAAGCATCGCGATTGTGGGGTTCGCTTACTGGCTCCAGCGAAACCGACAGCGTTGATCAGAATTCCGGCAATATACGCGGTGTATGCCCTTGATGGCAGTTGTCAAAATTTTGAACGCTTCAAGCCCATTGAGACTCTCACCGGAAGTTGATCCCATATGTATACTAGTACCAGCTGTCCTTCCTGGTGTTATAAAGGTCCTTTACGTTATAATGACCCTTGCGGACAACATAGTATTCCGTCACCTACATCGACTGGATCAGAATGCTGAAAACATCTCGCAGAATTGCCTACATACCATCACACCAGCAATGGAGCTCAGGAACACTGAATATGCAGATAGATAAGAGGTAAACTCATTGCTAGTCTTCAGAAGGTTCCATGGACACATGACCAGACCGACGGTAGCAGCGATATACCCCCCGCGTCGGATGTTCTGCAGTCAGATCTTAAGTATGTCCGCTTCGTTCGTACGGCGGATATGCATACGATGAAACGAGGAAACAGTGCGGTCAAGTCGCATCCTGCTGACACTGAGTTCGCGGAAATGTTCGTGCTTGGGAACCATTGTCAGTTAAAGGACCACTCTGGATATGTTAGTTGACGCACCCCATCTAGGAAAGAAGCATCACGATTGCAACCAACAGCGAAGGAAACGGAAACATGCAACTTCACCTGTGCAATCACAAATGACGCCGAAATGAACCATACCTGCCAACGGGAGGACATGATAACGCGTCAGACATACACCCAACTCATCATAATCACACACCCCAAATCTCGTGGCTTTCGATGGATTGTCATATAAGAAGTTTCCCAGAAGTTCAATGGGAGACCAGATGGCTCTCCCGTAAATTGCCTGCGATGAAGAGCTCACAAGGATTCCAATCAAACACACAAAAGACGCGGTTAGAGGACTCGCAAACAATTGCGGGTATAGCGCGGCCGACGGGGTGCGAGCGCGGGAGGCGAAGTCTGGTGCGTTTGTGACAAGCGTCACCTTGTTACTGACACATGACATAGTACCGACCACCATGGCCCAACCCAGCTTTGATCCGTGCAACGTGGAGGATTGGTGCACGATCGGGCCAATTCCGTGAGCTTTCACGATGCACCATATGAGAAACGTCATCGAGGCTATGGGCATCAGGATGGGCGTCACAAGGAAGAAGTGGCGGCTGAGGAAGATAACTTTATGACCACCTTTGTAGGAAGCGATGAACGTACTTACACCTTGTGCACAGGAAGCCAAATGACCGGTAGGGAAATGAGCCAGAAGAGGAAGAAGCACAGGTAATCTCGAGTGTTCGTTCCAGAGGACGCGGGCATTGAATTTGCTATCACTCAGCCTCAGCTGGATATTGATACCGCAGTAAATGAGAGGTGCAACGCACGCAGGTCGTCTATGCTAGGCCACATTGCTCTGAGCATTACGAGCACACAGGAACCACCGATGCTTGCCTGGACGCCATACCATATGCTGTGCTGCTTAGCTCGCGCGTTACTGTGAGGGCAGGAGCACGCACCATGACATAACAGCACGATTAAAGACACACCACAAGCTCCCGAACATCCCGAAACTCGTGCGATTCACGATTGGGAACGTTACGTGAAAAATGGCCCCAGGACGCGCATTCAGGACAAGGAAAGGCGTGGCGATGCCCTGGCCCAGCCACACGCATATCCAGGCTTGCCACCACGACATCCCTAGCTGGATCATGGAGCTTGAAGTTTTGATTTAACACAGACCAACGATATTACAATAACGGCAGTGAACGTACGATACGATCATCCACATGTTTATATTAAACATGTCTGCTACCCAGAAGGCAACATAGTTGTACGCACGCCATGTGCGTTTCTCTGGCTCGACAGGCAACAAATCGTCATTCTATCATAAGGCAGTTTACGTTAGCATATAAAAGATTGAATCTGTCGTGGATACTCACGGCAATGAGCTGCTCGATGAGCGTGAGATTAGGGTTATGAGTGACTTCGAGGCTTTGGATGATCCGGTTGACGAAGCCCATGGCAAGTTCAACTGGTGGGAAAGGAGGGCGCCCTTTGACTGTCTGCTTTCAATCCTTATCTCTTATGTTTATCAAGAAATTCCCCTTGACGCAACCGGTAGATAAAAAAAAATAGACGTTGGGCTCGTGATGTGCCTATCTCTGAGGGCTGAGCCAAGTCAAAGTCGTCAGTTTGTGACTGGGAGGTGCTGGGGCACGTGTCCCTCTTGGTCAAGAATAGCGGGGTGTCATGACAAGTATCGTTCCGGGTGGGAAGCCTCGGATTGGCTCGTAGAAGATGACTGAGTGTCCCTACAAGGTTTGGATGAAGGCGACGGAAACGGGGAGTACCTTCCGCCTGCCCAGATGGTCACGAGGCGCGCGGTTAATGAGAAAAGTTGTCGCGGATTTCAGGTTCAACAAACTGTTACTGAAATCAGGGTTAATCAATGCCAGAGCACAGAGAGAAGGATATACGAACATTGTCGAATACAGACTCTAATTAATCTGAGGCATCTGTAGCGGTGTCATCGAGTTTGCCAATGATTTCGCGAGTCTGAGAAATGAATGAAAGTAATTGTAGTTGCACTTGGAACGAATCCTGCTCTTCGTTGACAACAAAGACGAAGCTCTGCGTGCGTGCAAAGTATGAGTCTCCGCTCATCCGTTGGCGCTTGTGCCATATCACGCCCTTACATCGGCTCCTACCACATGACCGAAACGGAGAAACCGTAAGTCGCGGCATGCATTGCATACTTATTATCGTTGGGCACCCGAAGAACATTAATATTGTAAATTGGCACGGAATCGTGGACTGTATCTTCGTTGAGAGGTGAGATATTGAAATCTGTATTTCATAAGAGTCTCTGTGTATGTGCGAGACTGCGAGTCCTGTGCTGAGAGCACCCGGTAGCGACTTCGACTAGAAGAGTAGCACGCCGGAGCTGAAGACCTCATGTTCTGTATGGTATATTGGGTATTCGCATTAGCACTGAGTCCGAAAGAAAGCAGCGTGGGACGGGTGGACAAGGTGTGGTCACCAGACAAATGTTTAATGGGTATGGTCACTGGTCACGCAGCTGGCGTTGAAGTCAAGTTACGATAGCTAGAACTAGAAACACTAGGTGAAGGGCACGGACTCCGAAAGTTTGCATGCTGTTGTTTGGCAAAAGCTTTGGATCCAAACAATCGCTGAGTCAGCGACTTTTCACTCTAGAACATTTCCAATCACATCCGACTCTCCGAGTCAATGGTTTCAAACCTGTTCCATGACTTACCAGACTATGAACCTAATCATTTCCTATTGTCTCAGACTTCAGACAGTTTAAGTCTCGTTGCCATGATTCCAACTTGAAACTGGACCCGGTATAACTGACAAGCTACACACAACCATCTAGTCTGCAGCTCAGATGCAGATGCAAGAAGAACTTGAGTGGGACCAGTGAGCGGGACCAGACGGGCACAGGAACGTACATCGAGAGCGTTAGCAGAGGATGCGGGGATCAACACCTCGTCGAGTCTTGACACTATTGTTAACTTGTATCGCTGTATACGTATGCCAGCAGCTGCGTTATGTTTCAAGAACTTACGGGCGACGTCATTGCAAGTAATCTTCGACCTGTTGAACCCTCATCTAGAATCGGTGGGGTTGTTGGGTGGTCTGCTTGATGCGAGTCCAGGGAGGCTGCTGGTTGGAGGCTGCATCCTTGAGTCTGCGATACCATCCCGAACTTCCAGTTATGACACTCTACTCTGGGTCGATGTACTGACGGTAGGTTATTTTGTAGCATGTGTCAATGCTGGTGGTAACGGAGAATTTGAGGTTTCGAGGTGTCGAACCAAAGTGGAGGGCAGGCATCGCAGTGGTCCCGTTGATGAGATTTCCATACCGGGGGCTAAAGTTTGTCAAATAAATGGTACCTTCACTTCAGTATGGTCTGGGGGATGTTTTGAGGGCAAGAAGCCTTGCAAGGAAGGTACGGACTACCTGGACGGACGGACAGACACTTTCGAGAATTCCGGTTTCTTGGCAGAGACCAGTGCAGCTAGAAGCTTTCGTGAACCAACAAAATATGACGAGGTGTACTACCTTTGTGGTAATTAACAATGACATTACCCTCTCGCCATTGTTTCCTCTTGGCTTTCCTTCTCATCTTTCGCTCGCAGTCTCTGATCCCACGTCCTTCGAATCTATGTCCATTTCCTCAACATCCCGCGAATCACCTGCCTGACATTCATAACCAGACACGTCGATCTCCTTGAACATGTCCGCAGCGCCGACAACGGGGAATACGCGGTTTAGCGCCCAATAGACGACTGAAGAAACCCCAAAGCCCGTAAAGAACGACAACTCGTATATCCGGGTAGCTGCTAGAGGGACTGTCCGCCCAGCTGGAAAACAACAACTCAGGGTCGGCGCTTCGTGATTGTGGAGTCAACTCACTAGCTCCAGCGAAACCGACAACATTGATAAGGATTCCGGCGATATACGCGGCGTATGCCCTTGATTTCATTGAACTTGTCAGGGTATTTAAAACGCTTCAAGCTCATTGAGACACTCACCGGAAGTTAATCCCATACGTGTACCAGTACCAGCTGCCCTTCTCGGTATTATAAAGGTCCTTCACGTTATAATGACCCTTGCGGACAATGTAGTATTCCGTCACCTACACCAACACGCTCAGAATGCTGCAATTAATCATCGTAGAACGCAGATTTGCCTACATACCATTACCCCAGCAATGGAGCTTAGGAATACTGAATATGCAGAGAGGTAAGAGGTAAACTCGTTACTGTTTTTCAGGATGTTCCATGGACACATGGCGAGGCCGACGGTAGCAGCAATATACCCGCCACGTCGGATATTCTGTAGTTGGATCTTAAGTTTATCAGTCCTGTGCATACATTTGAAATGCATACAATAAAACGAGGGAACAGTGCGGTCAGATCGCATCCTGCCGACACCGAGTTCGCAGAGATATTCGTGCTTGGAAATCGATATTAGCTTAAGCCTTGGGGACTGCGCTGCACATGTTATATTTGACACACCCCATCTGGAAGAAAGAGTATCAGGATCGCGACCAGCACCGAAGAAAATAAGCGATGTTACCTGTGCAAGCATGAATGACGCCGAGATAAACCATACCTGCGAAGGGGAAGACGTGATAGCGCGTCAGACATGCACCCAAATTCTCCGACATCACATCTACACACCCCGAATCTTGAGGCTTTCGATGGATTGTCATTCAAGAAATTTCCCAGGAGTTCAATGGGCGACCAGATGGCGATCCCGTAAATTGCCTGCGATGACGAGCTCACGAGGATTCCGATCAAACACACAAACGAGGCAGTTAGAGGAAACGTAAACAATTGTGGGTATAGCGCGGCCGATGGGGTGCGAGCGCGGGAGGCGAAGTCCGGTGCGTTTGTGACAAGTGTCACCTTATTGCTGATGCATGACATAGAACTGACTACCATAGCCCAGCCCAGCTTTGATCCGTGCAGTGTGGAAGGTTGGTGTACGATTGGGCCGATTCCGTCAGCTTTCACGACGCACCATATGAGGAATGTGATTGAGGCTATGGGCATCAGGATGGGCATCACGAGGAAGAAGTGGCGGCTGAGGAAGGTCGCGTTGTGACCATATTCGTGAACAGACAAACGTACTTACACCTTGTGCACAGGAAACCAAATGACCGGCAGTGAAATGAGCCAGAAGAGGAAGAAGCACAAGAAATCTCGAGTGTTTGTCCCAGAGGACGCGGGCATTGAATTTGCTATTGCTCAGTGTCAGCTGGATATAAATATGAGATGCGAACTGCAACGTACGCAGGTCGTTTATGCTAGGCCAAATTGCTCTGAGCATTACGAGCATACAGGAACCGCCCAGGCTAGCTTGAACACCATACCATATACTGTGCTGCTTAGCTCATGCGTCACTGTGAAGGTAGGAACACGCACCATGCCATAGCAGCGCGATTAAATACACACCACAGGCTCCCAAACATCCCGAAGCTCGTACGGTTCACGATTGGGAATGTCACATGGAAAATGGCCCCAGGACGCGCATTCAGGACAAGGAAAGGCGTGGTAATGCTGTAACCCAGCCATACGCATATCCAGGCTTGCCACCACGACATTCCTAGTTGTATCATGGAGCTAGGAGATTTCATTCAACACAGGCCAATGATATCATAATGGCGGTGGGGCGTACGATACGATCACCCACATGTTTATATTAAACATGTCTGCTATCCAGAATGCAACGTAGTTGTATCCGCGCCATGTTCGTTTATCTGGTTCGACAGGCAGCAAATCTTCGTTCTGTGGAGCAGGTTATATTAACAAACGAAAGATTACATTCGTAGTGGATACTCACGGTAATGAGCTGCTCGGTGAGCGTGAGATTGGGCTCATGAGTGACTTCGAGGCTTTGGATGATCCTGTTGATCAAGCCCATGGCAAATTCAACTGGTGGGAGGGCGCTATGATTGTCCACGACTCGCAGTTCTTTAACTGTCTGCTTTCTATGCTTATCGCTCAAGTTTGTCAAGGAATTCCCGCCATGACCTTTACATAGAGTGCACCTGGACCTGGTAGATGGAAAATAGATGTGGGGCTTATGATATGCCTATCGCTCCGCCAAGTCATGGTTGGGACTCGGTTGTGATATCTAGATAACTGTTCCCATCATGGGTTTAATCTCACGTTACCTCTTGTGCCAAAAATACATCTTGGCAAGGAGTCTTCTTTTCTGAGGACTTTATGCCTGAGGCAAGTCTGAGGATCCAGTGAGCTTGTGTGCACGCGACTAAATTCAAGTGAAACGAGACGTATCGAGACTCTTCGGCGATCTCTTGAATTGAAGATAGATTGATGCGAGGTGCGTAATACATAAATGCTTGAGAAGTCCAACAATGCGGATACTCTGGGAGCACAAAGCAATAAGCAAACCGAAGCGAGTGAACCAGATTGGAGCATAGCAAGCGAGATGTAGCCTGATGTAACCCATAGGTAGTGATGTTGGTGATGATGGAATTCATAAATAGAAAAAAATAATTGTTATGCACAAGAAGGAAAAGCAGGTAGCCGCTCTGGGATGAAGGTTGATGATGAGTGTGAAAATGAGATTTGGGTAAGATGTGATAGTAAATTGTACGTGTGCAGGTGTCACTAGTAGCAGCTCAAAGGGCTCACGACGGGGTATACGACAAGTATTATTCTGAGTGGGAGGCGTTGGTCTTGTTCTGGGGGGATGACTGAGCTTCCTTAAAACGTTTCGATGAAGGCGACGGAGATGAAAAGGTAAATGCCGAGTAGATCTGTTTGCGTTCTGGAGTGGAGAATTCGGTATGGGAAGCTGTCCTTGAAGCAAGAGGAGTAGCTTCCGCTTGCTCAGATGGTAACGAGGCGTGCGATAGTGGGGGCGAGAAGTAGTCGCGAATTTCAGGTTCCACAGACTGTTCCTGGAACCAGGATCAATCGGTGCAAACAGAGAAAAGGATGTACGAACTTTGTCAAATACAGACTCTTGGTCAGAGGTTTCCGTAGCGGTATCATATGCTTCAGAAACGTCTGCCAATGGTGAGACGGTAAGCTCATAACACTTGGAATCTATATTGGCCTGGGAAATGATAAGACGAGTGGGGTCTCGCTTCATTGGAGTCGCAGTTGAAAGCTCCTGTTCCTCATCAACTCTTGGCAAAGGGGAAGCGTTGCGTTGAGGGCGTGAGCCTCTAGGAATTTTTTTCCGCCCATCACTTTTCTTGCCACTAGACGATTTACGCGATTTCTTCGGCTCTGACTTTACTTCTTTCTGCTTCTTGGAAGATAGCGGAGGAGCTACGACTTTTGTGACCAGAACTGCTGTCTTGCGCTTCTTGGATGCATTAGCCGTGGCTTGGGCAGCGCGTTCGCCGGTAAGCGGATGAAGGTTCTCCTTCTCGATAGCGGCAAGGGTTGATAGCAATGTGGCAGCAGCATCCGCAGCAGTTGTTATGACGAGATTTTTATCGCTAACATGAGTGATCTTCTGAATCTCGGTTGGAGTGTCCTGGAAGACTGTGAAAGAGCGAACGGACATTGAGATTTGAATGAGCAATGAGGCAAGAAGAATGCAGTGAATCGGGAAATGGCGCTAGGGACGGTGTGTAGGCAGTGTAGGCTGATGCGCGTGGATGTGACTGCTCAACACAACAAGTTGTTCATGCGTGTTCGGTAAACTCTCTTTAAAATGGACGCGTGTTTATTAGAACTCCGATGTTCCGATTTGCCACAACGCGTCGCGTTCTGCTCACGTGCTTTTAGTCTTCTTGGTTTAGACCTGCACGCGACATCATCGTGTCCTGAACCAATGTTGGCCAACTCCCCAAACGATGTTTCAACGAAGCAGTGGCTATCTGCCAAAACGTTTAGAACGTATGGTCATTGCATCAGAACTTCCTCTGCTAACGTCAGAACGCAGCACTTTGTCGTGCTTCAACCGCAGCTCTGAGCTAACCCCCTTCCGTGCCAATCGTCTTTTCATTCACATCGAATCATTATGTCAGACGAATCTGTAATGATCGTCTCCCGCTCATGGCATCGGAATGATTCTGTCATAGCCCCATTATTCTGGTATTGGTCAGCACGTTATCCAATCCCTCAGCCCTTTGATATGATATGGGTATTTCTACACCCGCGGCGGCCCCCCGCCCTAGAATTCGGCCGTGGAACATAGATGCAACGGTGCGGAAATTTCTCATAGAAGTTTGACAAAAGTTTCACTGGTCTCAAGGGTTCCAGACGTCGAGACCAAAGAACCGCAAGCAGGCTGACTTTCAAAGACTGCATTCGATGCTGACAAGTTAGACATTTGTTCCGCGTCGGATTCCTAAGCAAGCAACTCCTCTTTTGAAAGCGGTGTCGGAATCGATCACTTTCTCTCTCGATGCGGTAATAGTTCTCGTATCGTCCTGCGCCTTTTCCATTTAGGGGTACCCGAGACATACGCAAAATGAAATGAGCTGCTAATGGTATGCGGGCTCGGATTATGACAGAACCGTAAAGCCAAGCATGTCATTATCGCAGGGGGATCTGAATGTTGCGCCCCCTTCGTCAATCACGACCACCACACCAGGCGCGGCCTCATGCTGAACACGCCGCAAACAGACGTCAGCCATTTAAATTGCCGCTCATCCATCATTACTCTTCGCCTCTCCCGTTTACCTCTCCCCGTAACGTTCCTAGCCCCCGGCCCTTCCATTCAAGTCCATTAGGACGTTCCTCCTCCCTCACCACTCTCCCTTTGTTGTAGAAGCGTTTTCGGCCAGGATGCCGTCCAAGCAAGCCTCCTCTGCGAACACTCCCCCTCCTCCTGCTCTCGGCACTGTCATCGACAACAATACCCTAGAGCTCGTAGAAGTGCTGGGCGTTGGTGGTTATGGTGTTGTCTATCGTGCTGTTGACACCCGTGATCCCCTACTCACCTCCTACGCCGTCAAGTGCCTCATAAGCTCCCACATTCACCACAGCACTCGGCAGCGTCAGCTTCACATACGTGAGATTGCTCTCCATCGCCTCGCTTCAGCGCATCCGAATGTGGTTACCCTGCACAGGGTGGTTGAGGAGGGCAACTACACCTACATTATTATGGATTATGCGAGTGACGGCGACCTTTTCTCCCAGATATTGCACAACTGCCGCTATCTGGGTCATGACCACCTCATCAAGCACATATTTTTGCAGCTCCTTGACGCTGTCGAGTACTGTCATTCACTTGGCATTTACCACCGCGACCTCAAGCCAGAGAATGTCCTGTGCTTCGACGGTGGCATGCGAGTCGCAATCACTGATTTCGGCCTTGCTACGACTGACAGGTTTAGCGAGGAATTCAGGACGGGCAGCGTATATCATATGAGTCCAGGTAATTATTTTACGTTTCAACCGTCGCGTATACCGATCTCTATTTTAGAATGTCAAGGAGGGGAATTCGCTCCGACAGGCTCGTATTCACCTCTGTTCAACGATATTTGGTCGTTAGCTATAATTCTGCTCAACCTCGCGACCGGTCGGAATCCGTGGAAGTCGGCGTCATCATCAGACCCCACGTTCCAAGCGTATTTGCAGGATCCGGCTAACTTCTTGCCAACCGTCCTCCCTATTTCACCCGAGGTGAACGAGATCCTGTGCCGCATGTTGGAAGTGGATTGGAGGCACCGCCTCACGCTTGCAGAGGTCCGCGTGGCGATACAGGATGTGGAACACTTCTACGCCGAGGGCGTAATATTTGAAGGCAGCATGGCCCGTTGTGCCTGGGAGATCGATGTGGACCTTGAGAGCGACAGTGACTCCTCCAATCATGAGGAACCTGTGGAGGCTCAAGATGAGCTCAAGTCCTTTTGGAGTAAAGATTCGGATACGGAGATGGACTTTACGAGGCTTTCTGTTCAAAATCCGGCCTGGGAGCAGTATTCGTCGTGCAATGCGACCTGGGCAATCGAATCATCTATTCGGTCGCCATCACCGTCTTTGATTGAGCCGCTCAAAATCTACGAGTCCCCTCGTACTCCACCATCGACATACTCACCCCAATCTCCTGTTTCTAGCTCGTTACCCTCCGCTCCCGCCACTCCTGACGGTGTGATGTGCAGTCGGCCCACGCCAATTCCCGCCAAGGGTCTCAAAATCAACACAGTGTGCGGGCGTCGTATATTTTTCACTGGTAGCAGTGAAACACGTTCCACCTTTTCCTCTATGCACACTGCTGTCGAAAGTTCGACGCCGTTCTCCTCCTGTTTTTTCCTTCCCACTCCCCCCTCGGTTTCGAAGCTGTCTTTGCCTTGGACCAATTCTGGAATGCCTTCTTCGGTTGACCTAGGCGCTTATTCTACACCTGAAAGCCAGCGGATGGATTCCGCATGGGATTATACAGAAACAGACTATTCACCATCATCATACCCTTCCACCTCATCCTCCAGCATTGTGGGTCTAGAACTTGACCTCTCTCCCACATGTCACGTTGCTGAGGACACTACGCTGGCCACCTGGCGGCGTGACCAAGTTGTACCCGCTATGAATCACCTCGTACCCGCCGTTGTCATGAATGCATTTCGCTCCATCGACGCCCCCCTTCCGACTCCTCCGCCCTCAGCTCCAATCCCGATCCCGCGTTCCACTGCAGGCGAGGAGAAGAGGTGGTCCTCAAGCCTGTGGAGGTTCTCATTCCCCCGCTCATCGTCGCCGCCGCACCACACGGAAGAGCAGCCGCGTTCACGCAGGGGGTCCTTCACAGATTCGTTTCCCTTCTCCACGTTCTTTTCTGCGAGTCCAACCTGGGGACGTCGGTCGCCGTCACCCAGCATGCCGGAGCCGCCACCACCCGCTGTAATCGCAACACATGAGCAATGCCGGCAGCAGGCCCCACGCCCTCGTCAAAAACGTCACTGGTTTTCGCCAGGAAAACTGTTCGCTACAGCTGGAGGCTCGTAGTTATGGACTTCTTATTCTCATTCAGTCATCATCATCATTCTTCAGACCTACTCACGATTTCTCATGCCACGACATTAGCATTTTGGGCCCCATCTTACCATATCTTTCGATTTCGATTTCTTTTTTTCTTTGATTTACTGTTGTGCAATCATCCAGGCATTATATATGAGTACCTGGCGTACACGAAACTTATGTATCGATATGCTGCTGTAAATTTGATGCAATCCACGAATCCATGCACGCATGTGCCATGCAGTGCTCGCCGTCCCATTACCCTTGGCTTTGAACCCATTTATGGCAAATTAATAATGTGATACCTTGAGTCTGGGTGCGTTCTAGAAGGTGAAGATAAAGTTACCTTTCATTCGAACTTGGTAAGATTACACTCGAGGTTTCAGTTTGTCTTACTCACAAGCACAGAATTTAATTTCGAACGTCAGCTCAAGAGTGCCTTCCTGAGGTTACCGTTATTTCGATGCGCCTCGGGTCTCGATCGTAGCTGGGCTCTAGGAACGTAGAGTAAAAGAACACACTGGAACCAATCAATTTATTCCGCGGAAAGGAGTGTCACAAAGCAGGGACGCCAGAACACGGGAATGAAAGCTAACAGCACCCCAAAATCAGTACGTCCTGAGATCCACAAGCTTCCGCCCACGATCGCGTTCTACAGCACTCTTGTTACGCAGTCCAGATCCCTTGTCGAGCTTCCTGGCCTTCCCTCCAAATCCATCACCCATAGCCAACGGCGCGTTCCCAGCCTGCAACACCCTGAACAGCGCCTTGATAACATTGAGTGGATTACGGCTGCCCCATACTTTTGCACTGGCATCCTTGATGCCTGCTGCTTTGAGAACCTGATGCACGTTCGGGTTACAGCGCAATCCAAAACCGACAGGACGAGGCCGTAGGATGATGTGCGTGGAACCGAGCTTTGTTTCCATGTCCGTCCACATCGTACGCTTCTCGAAGCGCTCGACGTAGTCCATGTTACGAACGGCAGCGGCGAATGCCTTGTCGGACGCCCTAGGCAGTTCGTCGTCCTTGCCCTCTCCATATCCCACCAGCCCATCTCCATTCCCCACAACAACAAGTGCATACTGTCGGTGTATTTTCCCCTTCCCTGTCTGTTGCGTGATGCGGCGAGAAATGAGCTGGAACTTGTACAGCTTGTCGAGAGCTGGCTGGCTGAGAGAGAGGTGCGCGAGCGGAGAGACCTCGTCTTCCTCGTCAGCTTCCTCGTCAGCATCGTCTTCTTCGGCAACGTTCTCTGAATTTTCTGGACTGCTTGTTTCTAGCCCTTGGTTAATGCGCTGTTCATAGACACTGCGTATGACGACGCGGTTCGCGTGTGGTGTGCGTTTGGTAGGAGGGAAATCCATGGCTAAAAGATCGTCATGAATAGCGTCTGGTTTCATTACGTCTGGAAATCCATAATTGTCCTCTTCCTCCTCAATAGCCTCCACCTGTGATTCTGGCAATGCATTGGGTGGAGAAGAATTTGAAGGATCTGTGGAGAACTGTCTCAAAGATGAAGTTGATGGTCTACACAGAAATACGCGACGGGGGTGGGTTGGAGGTCGTCGAAACGCGGAGGAGACGCTGGCTCTTGCAAGTCTATGCATTTGCTTTGCACGCGTTTGAGTTAGAAATTTCAAAGGTGTACCAAATTATTTGTACCTATTTGGTTTATGTCAATTTAGGACGACGCGTAGCGGATTGTCTTTGATATTCGATGGTTGACCACAACGATAATAATGGAAGGAAATAACTCTTTAGCTGCAGATCTCAGCGGGTCAGACCTGTCGAACCTATTTCCGCTAATTGACAGAGAGAAGTAAGCACTTGCTGACTTATCGCGGTGTAATCTTTCGCACAGATATCTGACTTTGATGAAATACCTATCAAGCGTACATGGGCTCAACTTGGCAATACCAGAGCAGGCTAAAGCGCTTATCAAGCCCTGGAGTGAGCGTGAGGATACCACTGTATATGCAGACTCCGGTGTAGACGATCAAGTGAGCGGTGTCTCTGAGATGAGATCCACTTTGATCAATGATGACTTTCCGCAGATGATCATACACGTGCCCTTCGCACAGAACGTGCGCGTTAAATCTATTATACTCAAATTAGGTGATTGGTGCTTTTTTACACTGGATGTCTGCGTTACACGTTCATTATACGTACAGGCAGAGGCGAAACTACACCCCGCCACCTCAGGGTGTACGCGAATTACCCAAATATCATCGATTTTAGTGACGCCGAAACCACGAAACCACATCTAAACATCAGTCTCTCGGAGGGCGAGACGGCAGTGGTTGAATATCCTCTGAAGGTTGCAGCATTTTCCAGTGTTCATTCATTAAGCTTGTACTTCGTGAGTTTTGTCCACCCGCATGACAAAAATCGTTCAACTGAATACGTTTTAGCGCGAGTCGGTTGGAGGAGAGCTTTCTCGCATTTACTACCTCGGATTCAAAGGAGATGTCCGGACTCTGCGGAAAGAGGGAACAAATAAGTTAGAGGTAGCTGCTGCTGATGCAGCTGATGCACCCCTTGTAGACCGTCTTGCACAGAAGACAGGAGGGCAACAGACTACTGCCCGGTGATGTACTTTGCCTGTCTTGTATTTGTACGATGTACGTTTGATGACTGACCTCAAGTTTCTGGTCACCAGTCAACCGAATCTCAGGATGCATTCGGTGATGGCCGCTAGCCCCTGGGAAGTTAAATTGTGAAAGACATCAGGCTGTGATGGGCTGTGGTGAACAGCCTCTGTAATAAATTGCGGGAAATTATTTTTCTTTTTTGAGTTTGAGTTCACTTAATCTTGTTCCATGCCTTGTCAAACCGTCAAACGGCAGCGAGCAGCAGTTGATGACAGTTTTTTTGCTGATATTATTACCGAGGTTGCAGGTCAACATCAGGACGATGACGATTGGTATGATTACTATCCAGATTCCAACCTGCCGAGGTCTCCTACTGTGATTCTGTCCGTGCTTTTTTTAGTCCAACATCCTCAACAATTACGTCTACCATAGTGGCGAGGCGCGACTCCTTTGCCAGATCTCATGGGGACACGGTCGCCGTCAAACTGTACCCGTTGATTGATAGAAAAAAGTAAGCATTCATTTAAATTTGGTCATCGCAGTTTCAACTCTCGGAAATACATTATCTAACTTTGATAAAATATCAAGTGTACATGGGCTCAACCTGGCAATGCCACAGCTGGCGGAAGCGGTTATCAAGCCATGGAGTGAACGTGAGGATACCACTGTATATGCAGAATTTGATGAAGTGAGTCGCATTCTCTCAGAATAAATTCACTTTCATAAAAGTACCCTTCGCATAGAACGTGCGCGTTAAATCCATTCTGCTCAAGTTAGGTGATTGATGCTTTCATAAACCTGATGTATATATTGCCATGCGACTATAATATCAGACACACAGGCAGAGGTGATACTACACCCCGCCACCTCAGGGTATCTGCAAATTACCCAAATATCATCGATTTCAGTGACGCTGAAAATACAAAGCCGCATTTTTGCATCAGTCTCTTGGATTAGGTTTAATGTTCGTTCCTTGGGCTTGTACTTCGTAAGTTGCTTATGTTTCCCTCATGATCGATGAACCGAATAATTTTTGTTTCTCGCATTTACTATCGGATTCAAGGGAGTGTGCAGACTCTACGAAAAGAAGGACAAATAAGTCTGATTCAGGGGTAGTTATTGCTAATGCACCCCGTATATATTGCCTTGTGCAGGATTAGGACGGGAACAAACGACTGACATCGATATATTTTTGTTTGTCTTGTACTCGTACGATGTCGAACCACAGAGCCGCCGAATAGCCATGTCAGGGGTTAATTTTCTATTTTCATCATAATTGATTACATCAGCAACGCTTTGTTGAAGCGTGATGAAACGATTCACGAAGGGTTGAGCTTAGGCGTGTTCATCATAAAGCGGCATGGATATCGTGAGTATCCTCCCTATGTGCTATGCGTAGTCTTGCTTTACCTGTCTTGTGCTTCATCAGGACGATAGAAATGTGGGCTCAAACTGGCTCCCGCTTTTTGGAACGCCACACGAATTTCCTTGGACCACTACTCGGTCTGCAGAGATAGAATCCCGACGCGCGCAGATGGCCGACGTCCTAATTTTTGATGTTCTGCTCATACGGGGTGGCATCCGTCAACCGGATATGCTTTATCCACCCACAGACCTACATTCGCTCCATAGGCTACTGGATGTCATCAATGGCTCGAGTTACGATAGCTTGAAGAAGGACTGTCTGGTGTATATCCTCTTGAAGTGGTTTCAAGATGGACGAGAGATTAACTATGCTGAGGAGAGGTGTATACCACCACAGTTTGTGTCCCTTGCAGATGCATATTGGCATCTGGACACCGGCATCCATGTCGAGGTATGTTGTCATATTCAGTATCATAGTTTCTTTCACCCTTACGGCGGGTTAGAAAGCAGTTTCAATACTGTCAGATGCCAGACTCAATAGGGACTATGCCTCCAAAATTATGCAGGCGCTTTCGTTGTCCGAGAATCCGTTCCCACTTATCGTGAAATACGTGCGGACTGCCAAGCCTCCGCTCATGGAACCTGACGACATCGATATGTATGCGCTCGCACTGGCTAACTCAAGTCTTTGGGACGCGTGGCAATTCCAACGCACTTTTCCTGATTCCTCGGACACGCGTACGCGTCTACTCCACAAGCTCTTAGGGTGGTGTCTTTCGCGTGCGTAAACCGACCGACATTCCTTGTGACCTTGTTAATGTTGAAGGTTTTATAACAGCCAAACCACGCCCTGGGCCGTTGGCACAGCTCGTGGCATATCCTCTATCCCCTCCGGAACAGTCTCTACTCCATGCATATGCTCTCAAACCCCCGCATGACATTCCGGCAGCTTCTGTTGCCATCGTCCAAGACCTTGTCTGCGTCCGACTCGTCCAAAGTGGAGAATATGCAGCAGCCATCAAACTAGATCGCCAGTTCTCCGCTGTAGGGTCTGCTGGTATAGAGGTCGTGAAAGCCGCACGGGAGAGAAAGAAGATGATGGATGACATCTTGGGGAACATGACATATGTGGAAAGAACGTTGTTGGAGAAAGAGCTTGGCCAGCCAAGTACGTTGCCTTCTGCCCCGGCGCTCCAAGTAGCAAAACCCGCGCCTCCGAAGCCCAGAGCACCTCTAGGTGATCTCAGCATGTCATGGGAGGAGATTCCATCCACAAGTTCTCTGAACGGGGCCTCCCCTCGCAGAACGGACAGTCTTACACCCCGGATCCCCGAAAAACATACCAATCTTTCTGGTTCTGGTCGCTTTGAGCCAAAACCGTCACTTGCTGGGCCCGTTCCAGGGAGTTTCTTCTCCTCGCCATCCCAAAAACCTCCCGCTGCATCGCCATTTGCTCAACTTCCACCACGCAAATCCGTTGCTGCGCCGCCTGTCCCCCTCGTGGGCCCATCCGGAATCAAATTCGCGCATAGCACTGCCTTATCAAAGACTACGTTCGCATCAAACGTGCCGACTTCATCGCTGTTTGAGAAGACTGGTAGTGCCAAAAAGGCGCCAAATGCGTTCTACAAGCCACCACCAGCATCGACTGGAACAAGCCGTGCACTTACTACGGAAGACGTGCCCACACGGCCTCATTCACGCGGGGGAGATGATATTAGCATGGAGTCTGATGACGACAATGCCTTCATTATCCATGAAGACGGCGACGTTACTACTATGCCGGATGATATGGATGATGAGCCTGAGCTCGGCTTCTCCGTGTTCGGCAACAAGAGTGCAGCCTCACCTGAGCACCGCACTCGTGCTCTTGCATCGAAGCTGGTGGAATCCAAGAAACGTGCACCTCCAGGCGCATTTTACGATGAAGACGAGGACGAAAGCGATATTGGTTCCCCTCACAAAAGCGCTTTTCCGCAACAACGCAGCGCCCGTTGGTCTCAGCCCCGTGCGCGTACTCCCAGTCCTCGACGCAAAACCTCCAGTTCCCATAAGGATAATATCAAGGGCCCTGTTCTCGCACAGAGCATACCTGGCTCTTTACTTGACGATGATGAGGACCAAGACGAAGATGATATCGCTCCCTTGCCGCCGTCCCGTACGGCTCGTAAAACCCGAAATGGCGTATCAACCAAAGTCAAGCCTGCGAAGGATGAAAAGACGCCTGCGCGCCGGTCGTCCAGGTTGTCAACGGCTTCGTCATTGGCTTCCGTGTCACCAGAACCGCCATCGCCTCCTGTGAAGGCAACCAAAACTAGGAAAGGCACACGCACTTCGACGGCAAGCGCCGGTGCGGGGGCCGGTGCAACACGGAGTAGCTCAAGAAGAAAGGCCGTCAAAAGTTGAGATTGCAGTCATGTGTTTGAGTGCAGTCGGCTTCGGGCTTGCAGTATTTCCATACCCTTCTTATTGATCGCTATGCTCGTCATGTTGGTTAACTAACCTTGGGGGTCAGTGGAGGTAATTTTGCTCTTCGTATTTACCTTGTTTGTTGTTTTGTTTCAGCACGAGTTATCCATGGCGAATTTAGTCTCCCCTCGACCAATAGGAGGAAGATGGTTGTTCCTTCTATATCAGCCACGACTCTTCAAAATGGTACAGCTGTCAAGTTCTAGGCCCAGCACTTATGTTTTGTGGACATTGGGCAATGGGCGGAACTTGCCAGAATTCACGGACAACTCAGGGGGGTGTTCATAATGAAGTCATTAGATGTGAGAGTACATGTCAGACCCTCCACGAGACACAGCCAACGGAGCATATGTCATTCAATTCTCCTAGCAGTTCTCGGCACTAAAGCCCACAAGACGGTCATAAACACCATCATCGAAACGAGACTTTTGTGCCACCAGTGGTCAGTTTTATTAAGCACAGGCAGAATGACTAGGAACACCCACAATGGCTGTAAACTCTTGATTCCCGTCTTCGAAGCAATGGCACCGGTTAAGAATGGTAAGAGCGCAGAACCTGCCTGCCCAAAGCCTGCAATCCAGCCAATTGACCCTACATTCGGGTTTCAGTTGACCATATTCATGCTACTAAACACGATATTACCTGTGACGAGCCACTCAGGGAGGATTCGTACTGTGTGATTCATAGCGATGGGGTACATCGGTCCCAAAAATACACCGATTATGGCGACCGCCACGCCTCCACCAATGAGTGAAGGGACCAGCCATACTATTAGTTGCAGCCCAATTGCGAGGGCGGAGTAAATGAATAAGACACGACGTTCCCCGACCTGTGGTTTATTGTCATCCATTAATGTTGCGTTCAACGGACGGGATAGAGACTTGCCTTTTTGTTCACCCACAAAAGACCGACACGGCCAATCATGAGACCTATTGCAAACATATAGTTGAACCCCCTAAGATGCCTAGCAAAGCTTACCTCCGAAAAATCCCGATGATATGTATCCTGAACTTGGGCCTCCTCCGCGCACGTCGATTATGTACGTCACCATCCAGCCTGGAGCAATATTTTGGGTGAACATCCTTTACACGTAAGTTGTATGCTTACCTCCTACAGTGACTTCCACTCCTACATATATCAATATGAAGAAGGCAAGGAGGTGCACTTCTCTGAGTCGCAATATCTGGTTGAACTGGCTCTTTTCACTCGTTCCCTTTTCGCCAGCCGGCTGTCCAATCTGAGCGAGGCATTCTGTGAAATGCTTAGCCATCTTCTCGATAATATGAGTGCTTATCATACCATCCTGTGTTTTCAGCCCAAAGACCGCGATCAACGATACAAGGTTTATGAACGCAACGCCGAGGCTACACAGGAAGTGAAATGACCAATGCGGGAGCTGAGCAAATTGCGTTGCTACTAAAGGGGACGACAAAGCGCCAGCACCTAAAAAGTGATAACAGGAATATCTATCACGTTGCGCCGCCACGGAAGACGTGCAACTCACCGTATACCTGTCGATTTTAGTAAAATAAATCGAGAGTTCACGTACAAGACAACACTTACCGCATGGAGGATCCCCATTTTGACCTCGGGGTTATCCTTGAGACTGGCCACAAAACCATTCGATTGTGCGTCCTAATTTCATGGTCTATCTGGGTCGTAGAATCTACTGTGCCCACACCGCTTACCTGTAAAGCCATTCCAAAGCCATTGATGGCGTAACCTAGCACGAATGCAGGAAATGGCAAGGCCGCCGCTTCTATGGCGTACGCTATAACTTGACACGCCGATCCTGAGCAATCATAAGGCGACTATGAAATATGCTTGTAATGACCTAGTCTCACCTAACACAATCACCTAGACCACGGAGCGTACCTCAGAGATCGTAAAACAAATTCATCAAAAATGAAATTACCTTCCCAAAACCGAATCTGCCGTTGAGATATAGATTTGCGAATGCTCCTGATAGGAAGCCCTGTCGCGGAAACTCAGACTCAGATCGGCGAATTTTGTATACTGCAGTGAAACCTTACAACACATGCGAATACGAATATCAGAGATACGACAGCGAAATTCAGCTGTCAGGACGGTAGGATGGTCAACTTCAGAGAGAACTGCAGGTATTTGAAACCACCTACGCCGTACACTGACTGTATGCGGGGGAGCAATGGACCAGTCGACCCATCATTCCATCCAGCTAGGTACATCGACCCACAAGCTGTCGCAAACTGCACTCTCGCGCGCAGCCGCTGACCTTTTGTTTGGGCTTTCAGGTCAGAGACAGACGCTGCCTTTGAATCACTTTCAGGTGACCCCAGACGCATTTCAACTTGTCCATTGTGTTTGTCACTGTCTTTAACTTCGTGATGAGGGTCAACTGTCGGATGGTGCGAAACCGTAAGACCTTGAGCCGTCGTCGTCGTCTGCATGATGAGTTCTGAATTCGGATACGTGGACTAGTACAAGCTGGGGGAGGAGGGACTGATAAGGGATGTTTCAACGATCTTCCACCACATTCCCAGTAAGTGATACGGGCCCCGCAAAGGCTCTAGAGTCTGAATTCGAGTCATGCGGATGAACGTACTACGCTGAATCCTGATAATCATTTTATAACTCTGTACGTAAAAAGTGTAAAACATGACTAATACTAACTTCGGACGGAGATCTAGATCTGAGCATACTTACTAGTACACCGGTGCAGTCAAACGTGTAACCCCATATGCCTCTCTATATGTACAACCTAACTTCAATCTCAAACCTTCAATCCGGGCGACGCGAACCACGGGACACCAGCGCCCACAACACAGTCATAAGACACAGTATCCCAACCAATCTAAAAAAAGGATATGAGGTATGGTCATGTACTTCTATCATGACACGTACACAGGCTGCAGGGTTTTAATTCCAGAATTTTGTGCGATAGCACCCGTCATAAACGGGACCAATGCAGAGCCTGCCTGCCCCACTCCTGCAACCCAACCAATAGCACCTATATCCCGAGGATTGTGAATTAAAAACCATGCTCAGACTGTTTGAGACATACCAGTAAGTAACCAGCGAGGAAGAACGCGTCCTGCATGGTTCATAGCAATTGGATACATTGGCCCCAGCAACACGCCAATGACAGAGACAGCAACTGCATCGCCTACCAAAGATGGAACGAACCATACGACTAACTCGAGGCTATGCACCAGAAATGGATCATCAGCTATGATAAAGCAAGCACGTTTCCATCACTAACATGATAGCCAGAACGGCGTAGATAAACAAGGCCAGCCGTTCTCCAATCTATTTTGTGTCCCGAATCAGCCGAAATGTCCTTTCACGTTCAATCGAGCGATCTACCTTTTCATTACACCATAGCAAGACCACTCGGCCAGCCATGAGACCTATGGAATAAAGGATGAGTCAAAGTCATTATCAAGCGCCGTTACATACCGCCGAAAAATCCAGTAGAGATATAACCAGATGAAGGCCCTCCACCTCTGACACCAATAACGTAGGTAACACTCCAGCCTTTTTCAGAGCGTCAGATATATTATTAGAACCATTCTGGACAGTCACGAACCGCCGATAGTAACCTCGGCTCCGACGTAGAGCAGAGCGAATGCTGCCAGAAGATGGACATCTTTGTTCGCCACTATCTGCCTGAGGTGACTATGCTCGCTTGTACCGTTATCCACGTCAACGATACCTATCTCGGCAAGACATTCTGGAAAATTTAACAAATCTCAAAAATCGAGCAAAAATGTGACATGCATATTGTCCCTACCTCTCTGGGGCTTCAACCGGAAGACCGTAATCAAGGCGATCGTATTGGTGATCGCAATTCCAAGGGACGTCAAGTAATGTAGATTCCATTGAGGTAGATGTGAAAATTGAGTGGCAACCAGAGGAGATGAAAGAGCCCCGGCCCCTATGAGTTGTGAGCATTGACTGCGGCGGGAAAAAAAAACTGCTGGTGAAATTATAAATTACCATATACTACATATTTCAAGAGTGAGCGGGGTGAATAACCCGCATAAGAATGCCCAATGCGTACCTGCCATGAAAAGGCTCATCTTCACTGCTGTATTTTCTTTGAGGGAAGCAACATACCCAACCGAATTTGCATTCTGTGTCACGAGTCTAGTCAGGATTCATGATGATAAGCAAATATACACGCCTGTAGAGCCAGTCCTATTCCGTTCATGAAGAACGCAAATATAAACACGGGAAAGGGGGGCCCCGAGGACTCGATACAGTATGCCAAGACTTGTAATAGGGAACCTAGAGTGCGAGAATTTAAGAATAATTGCGGCCCTCGATTTTAGTGGGCAGTACCTAGTACCATTACCTTGCAAAAAAAAAATTAGGGTCATTACATAAAATGTGCAGTCTGAATGGGCGTACTTTTCCGAATCCCAGTTTCTCGGCAAGGATTACATTAGAGACGGCACCCATGACAAAACCCTATTTAGCACACAGAAGATGAGAACTGTTATCAGTCCAGTGTCTGAGTCATGCACAAACTGACCAAGCAGGCGAAAACGAAAATAAGAGATACAACAGCATATCCAACCTAGACAAACACGTCAACAAGCGGTCGCGGCACAAAATATAAGAAAACTCGCCCCATAAACTTTCTGAATCCTCGGCAGCAGGGGGCCATTCGATCCATCGTTCCAGCCCTCCAGATAGACGAACCAACACAGCGCCGCAAACTGGATCATCTCCCGCGTTTGTTGCGTTTTGCGCTTCACCTGGGACTGCGCGCATGAAAGCACTAAATCATCGTTCTGCTTTTCTACAGGCGTCACGGGCGAAAGCTCGATCGCATCTACAAAATCGTCCGCAAGATCAAGCTTGCAGCGCGGCCTAGGTGACGCTCGACATGTCGATGCGGCCCCAGAAGCGAGATAAGCCTCGTTTGGGGCAAAAATGGGGTCTGTTGTGGCTGATGAAAGAGACATGACGTGAAAATAAAGTGAAAGGGAAAGGATAAGGACTCACAGTACGAACACCCATATATACGCCAACTTCTGATGAGACCAAGTTAACTGATTGTCGGACGGATGGTCCGCCCCTTTACATACTCAAAAATAAAGAGCATGTAATTTGACGTGCCTATTAATCGGTCCTTCGAGTCCTCGTATCCGAAGCCTATGTCAGACCATCAATATTGGTCTGATGAGGCTCTTCGTACGTGTATACTCGGTCGACCTGAACTTGACCTGTAAACCATTAAGGACACGGGCCAGAAAACTAAAAATGTGAACCCAGGCGGCCTAATAAGCTTCTGAAATACGAATCGCTCAGCTAGTTTTTGTGGAGTAGTGCAAACACACCGATTCAGGTCACTAAGCGCCAGTGAGTTCTAGTAACTCCTTTCCCGCAGATCTTGAGGAAAAGACGTATAAGTTTACGTTATGCTCGCAAAAGGGAAGCAAAAAGGCTCTTTATCTCAGTCTGCACATGACATCGTCTACAACGCCGTATAGTAAAGTAGGAGAAAGCGCGTAATATCAGTCCAGACTTCCGCTTCGCCCGAATTTGGTCTGACAGCTTGTGCGCAGGATGGCTTAGTAATTATTGGCTCCGTTAACCTTGTCCTTGAGTTGTCCAATGAACTGTTGATAGCTCGGTAAAACATCGGCACGATCTTGTATGAGGCAGCTGAGGGCCCAAAGGCGCAAAGGTGGCTCGCCATCCTCCTTGACGAGATAAAGATGGGGATAGTAAACGCCTCTGCGCATCTCGCGAGTTTTCTGAATGATGGCATTGACCCGCTGTGAGAAGTCGTTGTCAAGAACGGGAAGTGTCGTCTGATCGGAAGGGGTTTATCAGCAACATGGAGAAAGAAACTCGCAAAACAATAAGATGCCCACCTTGCCGCCACGTAGCACTTCGTAATTCGGAAGGTTGAAGACATCCATTACGAGTTGTGGGACAGCATCACGGCCTATCCACAAGAATATCGTCTGACCATCCTCAATCAAGTACAAACCATGTCTCTCCAGCCGTTCCGAAGTGAGCGGCAAAGGGGTCGGCAAAATCACACCTTGCTCGCCCACCGTTCCAGCCTGGAAACAGTTATCAAAATACTGGATTCGAATATCCAAATTCAACTTACTTCAGGTGGCATGTTGTGCAGCGAAAAGAACGTGGGATGAATGTACGGAATGAGGGTTTGAGACGGTAATGTGGTCAACAGAGCCTGGGCATAGGCCCTGAGATCGGGAGGAATTTGCGCGCTTTGACGAATACCAACCTACATAGATGAGCGAGTTAGGTCACTCGTGACCAAGCAATGTGACCAACGTACATTCTTCAGTAGCCCGAGAACCAACACAGGCAGCATCCTCAGGTTCTCCGAGATCGCTAGTTGCGCATTCGCACCCGCACCTGCGGATGTCATACTGCTCTTGTAACTGGACAAAATATCTACCAGCCGCTGGTGCACTGCGTCACGGGCATCCTCTAGCTTGTGGGTAAGCGAGCGCTCGACGGCTTTGTTCGCCAGCAGGGTCGCGATCGCCACCTGGTCAGCAGATGCGAAAACCTCCGTGAGGCTGCTGGTTGTTGGTAATGCAAGTGTGATAACCCGGATACGCCGCTCCCCATGACACGTCGTATGTAAAACTGCGGTTTGCATAACTACAAACGGTTGCGTAAGGGTGTCCTCGATCTGGATCTCAATGGCGTAAGATTGATCGGTGGGCACGGCGGGCATGGCCAGGAGGTCAGTGGAGCGGACGAAGAAGTTTCCGTGGAACGAAGCCATGCGCAAACCTTGATTGCATTGATGAGCATTGATAGCGGCGAATTAAGGGTTTCTTACCCTTCGAAGCACGGACGCGCATGACGGCTTCTAACATGATGGGCATCGCGAGGACTTCGCCGAACTCGTGCGCGAATTTGATGGCATCCTCAGACCGAGCAGCATTGAACGCAGGGTAGAAGTAGGTTTGACCAGAAGTGTAGTGTGGGAGGCATGCTATTGAAATGCATCAGATGGATCTGAAGAGAGGAGAATGATACGGGGCCACGGACCGAGACTGGCAACATCCTGGTATGCAGCACTGAATAAGAACATGTCCACCGACACCTGGGCACGCGAGCACTCGATGGCGAATGTCTTGTAGAAGGGCGAAGCAGCTTGCAGCAGGCCTGATTCCTGCAAGATACTTCATCAAGCTAAATTGTAAGCGGCAACATGAGCTGAGGCTTACTTTTGAAGTGCCCAAAATTTTGAGATCTTCACGGTTCTTGAGTGAACCAGCGCCAATATTTGGCAAAGAGGACGAGAGTACCATGATCTTGCCACCGATAGGAGCCTAGAAACCATTCAAAAACTGGAATGTCTTTCCATTCAGCAACTGACCATCAACTTAAAGCCAGCTTGCAATGCTGGGCCCATTGCACTTCCAACAGTGTGATTATCCTGGAACATGTCATTGATCCTGCCAAGCAGCAACTCCAGCGACTGGCGCGCTTCCGTCAAGTTTATGAGGAGGTCAGTAGGTTTCGGCAAAAAGACGTCATCAACATCTGAAACAACGAGCATGGTCGATTCTGTCGTCCCAGGCTACAACAACGCATTAGCACGAGAATTTAGAAGATCAGACAAAAGTACCAACAGGCATAGAGAAGAAATAAAGAGAAATATCATAGGCGATAATGGCGACTTTGGTGCGCTCGTCCTCATTGGGTATGCGATCAAGGTTCTCAAGGATAGTGCGTGTCGCCGTTGCCACCATACCTATAAAACAATATTACGAAGCTGACAATTCACTGACTGTGTGATGACTTACCCGACTGCACGGCGGTATGGCTCACATCGATAAGAATCACATACACAGCAGGCTGTGGTGGGCGGACCATATACTCTGTGGGCGCAACGAATTCGACAACGGAGTGGTTCAGCTCGTCTCTAGCCCATCGGTCTCCAGGCTGATTCCGTATCTGGTCCCAATCAAAGAGCTGAGGAACCTCGTTCGACATGCTGCACATGCAACAGCGCCAACTAACCATAATAGGTCAGCACACCACATAAATCTTCAATGCATATGAAACTCACCGATTGCCGTTGTCAATGAATTGAACATAAGGATTTATGTACGTCCTGCACCGTCTGCATCGCGCAATGACCGTGTCGGTCACAACAGGCACTGGCGGCTCACCCTCCTTCACCGTTCGATAGGGGGTGATCACCAAACCCAAAGGAATCTTGGACTTGTTCAGCATCGATGATGTGGTGGGGATGGCATTCATGGTGCACCGCTGGTATGACGGATCTGCATTTGCGTACGGCGATGGCGTGATGCACGCGTTCGCAGGCAGCCTAATCTCGGGAGGAGGACGAACCAGCTCACGAGGGTCCGGTGGCGACGTAAGTAGATTGGTGGTCGTGAGATGTAGGGGCTTCGGCCCCATCCCCATCTGCCCGAACTGGTCCGTGAGATGGTGGATTGGCGCATTGGGTGGATGATATGTTGGTTCCTGACCAAACCCAGGAGCATTGATGTACTGGGGCTCCTGTTGGGGTGCATAGTATGACGCCTGCGGAACTTGCTGCTGACCTGCGAAACCCCCCTCTGCCGCGAGTCCTGGAGTGAAGAGCTGGGCAGTGGGTGCAGGCTGCTGCTGTTGTACATTAAGTCCGCCATACTGGTCTCCAAGGGCATCGCCCGCGCCGTAGTACACTTGCGTCTGCCCTGCTGCGTATTGGCGACGCTTACCGTGATGAGTCGCGGATGGGGGAGGCGACACCGACGGTGCATGGTCTATCATTTGGGCTGGTGCAGCAGTCGGTATTTCCCATTGGCTGCGTCCAGTCGATGGCTCTACAAGGAAAGATATTGGTCAATGTCAATGTTGATGGAGGTCACGCACGTATGAAAAGATATCTCTGGCTAGCGGGGTCCCTGCAAGTTTTGTGTCAATAAAAGTGCAGAAAGTCGGAGCTGACAAGTCTGATACCATTCCGCTGTCCAACCAGGAGGAAGCTGTTGAGAAGGAGAAGCCATGGACGTGAATTTCGGTCGACTTGGGAATTGTAGGTCACGGCAAGTGTTAGAAAGGATTTTGCTATTACACGACACGTAGCCAACATGGACAAACAACTTTCACTTGCAGGATTCTTCAACCAGCCAGACTTTTAGCCAGTGAAGAAGACATGCTGTTTAATGTAAATAACGAATGGGTGCTTGACACGATATGGTCATCTAGTACTATATCGTACGTGGAGCTATCGTGGAATTTTGGCAGATATTTTCTTGTCTAGCCTGCTTAAAAGCACTCCCGTACATTGCTCAAGCGCATTTGTTTCCTCTACCTTGGCATCTGCGCAGCCAGCCCACCTAATCTTGAGATTGTCATCCACAAGGTAGACGTACCCGACGTGTTTGTTCACCATACCAAGGTGCTCGCGCACGAACTCCATGTTCTGGCTCGACACCAAGTACGTTGAGTGTAGCTCCGGGGAGACCGACTTGGCTATCGATGAAAGAAATAACGATACGAGGAAGGACTTTAAAAGGTTCTCTTGCAAGTTGATCTGCACATATTGGTACAGTGGGTTCGAGAGATACCTCTCATTTGTTGGTGTTGTGAAACCATTCACGTGTATCTGAAGTAAGCTCAGCACCGACAAAAAATCTTGAGGAAGGAGATGCGAACGTACCTCTGACATCCTCGTCGATAACATAGATACCACGGAGATACGTCCTTCACACATGCTGGAGGTGTGTTTCTTGGATTTCGTATCCAGGCTCGACCCGACGATGTTTGGGAAATAAAGTGCTTTCTGGGTAAACCGTCAATCTTCTCGCCACCATGAAGAACCATAGGACATACGTCCTCGCGAATCATCACATTGGGTGCTATCCACGTCTTGCCACCGTGCCTCCTCGTTGCATTGAGGTCAGTAAAATAGCCCTTCGTGGCTTCTTTCATCCTTGTAAGCGGTCAAAACAACTCTGAAACCAATCTATTGTAGCCAGCTCACAGGTGCTCTCTTTGTGCCAAACGCGTCTCCTGATTCATCATCTCCTCCCTGGTATCCGCCCATGTTTTTAGGACAGGCGAAGGTCTCTCCTTCACACCTAGCGGACGCTGCAGGAACGGTAATGTCAACTCATCAGGTGTGTTCGCTGACTTTTTCGCGGATTCATCAGTTCCAGAGGTCAAATTTCTTGTACATCCTGGACGCCGAATAAATCTGCGCAGGGTAGCTGTTTCTTGCCACCTTGCATGGACAAGTGCGCGGACAAGCATTTGGTTAAAAGCAAAGATCCCTAATCGGGACGTGATGGCCATATGTCACGTGAATCGTGAAGGTATATAAGCGGCGAGCGCGCTCCGAGTCCGTTTGTTGATTGTCATCTCTTTATCACAAACCATCACCAGTCCAGTACTCGCCCGCTTCAACTAACACTATCAATGGTTCGTCGTTCTTTTGAATTAGTTGGGGTGCGACTTTACCTGGATCATTTCACAGTCTGGCAAGGGTCAGTGGATTTGGGATTTTGGTCGACTCATGTTTAACACGGCCTGTAAATGGTACAGGTAAAGCTGGTAAATCTGCAGGCGGAAAGGTTGGCGGCGAAGGCAAGTCACAGTCGCGCTCCGCAAAGGCCGGTCTTCAGTTCCCTGTCGGCCGTGTCCATCGTCTTTTGAAGAAAGGGAACTATGCCCAGCGTGTTGGCGCAGGCGCTCCAGGTAAGTCGAATATATCGCAAATAATCCTGCCTAGACCAACACCTAATATTTCTAGTCTACCTTGCTGCGGTTCTTGAGTACCTCGCCGCCGAGATTCTCGAGCTTGCAGGCAATGCCGCCCGTGATAACAAGGTTGGTGGCCCTTCTGTCTCTTGAAGGCCATGGGCTTAATCGCCACAGAAACAACGTATTGTGCCCCGTCATCTTCAGTTGGCCATCCGAAACGATGAGGAGTGAGTAATTTTCGCATCTCAAAGGTTCGGTGGCCCTAATATCGCCTAGATTGAACAGACTCCTAGGTGACGTAGTCATCTCACAAGGAGGAGTGGTCCCCTTCATCAACCCTGAATTACTGCCTAGCAAATCAAGGTATGCTGCGTGTTGTATGACTGTACATGTAGATCTGACGTCCCTTACAGCAAAGGCAAAAAGGAGGGTGCGAGCCAGGAGGCGTAACTTTCTGTGCATCTTACCTTTATTCTCCTTTTACGCGCTTTTTATTACATTCGATCTTCATGTATCATATCATATATATCCAGTCGTGTTTCAGCTGTAATTCCTGGTACCGAGCAGAATCATGATCGATCATGATCATTGACGTCAGTCGAGTGTGCTTGTTTGTACTTGTTGAATTTGCAAGGTACAAGTAGGTACAAGTTGCAAGCACTCATCTCTGGAGTCGTTCGACCAGACAGCTCAGATTTCTAGACAGGTCTGAACTGAAACAATGGCACGGCCTTACTCTCTCAGTCGGCGGGAGATCACACTCGTTCTGGCCTCCGTCATGATTTTTATGGTCTTCTACAACTTCGGGACGTCGAACGCGACGTCCTTTGGGGATATGAAAAATGAAGCTGCTTTTCTGGTACGTTGGCGCTGCCGCAGCTCATTATACGGCCAGACTCGCGGCGCTAGAGCCGATCGAAGAGAATTGAAATTCTCAGACCTTAACACGCTCATGCATTGCCATGAAGCAACCTGTATATGTACGAGTCTCTAATTGATCTCACTTGGCCTCGCGGGAGCGCAGGCTGCGAGGATTAGCCAGCAAGAGAGTCCTTCGCGTGGGAGCAGCGAAAGACCCCATGAAAATTGAGCGCGGTAAATAAGTACAAAGCAAACTGACGACAAGATGAAGAATATCGAAAAAATTGAGACCCGCGGTTAGCTGAAATATATCGAACGCTGGCACGACGAACG
Organism: Suillus clintonianus; assembly: GCF_016758775.1. Classification (NCBI taxonomy): domain Eukaryota; kingdom Fungi; phylum Basidiomycota; class Agaricomycetes; order Boletales; family Suillaceae; genus Suillus; species Suillus clintonianus. The sequence goes on from NW_024539321.1 coordinate 117,666, forward strand.
AGCAAGTGAAAAGAGGGACTATGAATACCAACATGAACGACGTACCTGGCACGACGACGAGTGAGTGAGACTCGCCGTCCGTGTCAGGTAGAGGTCGATGATCACTGAGATCGCTCGGCATGATCAACAAGCCGAGAGTGCCCTGAGCGCGAGCCAAGAAACTTTGGCAAAGGGACTGGCCCTTAGTAAGGCAGAACTCGAACGTTTCGAGTCTTTCGACCAATTAGTACAAAAAAGATTAAACTCGAAAAAAGAACGGTTTCAAAGTCCGCCTGACCTCAGCGTTTGACCACTGACAGTACGCCACCAGAATCCTTTTCCCTGCAAAACCGAAAGTTCGATGGTCCTACCAAGGTCCTTCTGCCAGTTACTTTAATGATGCCCAGAGTGGAGCGGTCTTGAGGTCTTGGCGCGTTGACACCTGTACGATATAGTTTATGTATCATCCGTTTGTCTCACGCATTTTCAGGTACCTTACCGCCAGCCTCCAGGTTCTGCCACGGTCGCGTATGGCAGAACGGCCTGAGTAATCTGCCAACAACACTAGTCCGGCGACCCCCGTCAATTTGTGCATTCCTGGCAATACTGCAGTGACTGCCAATGGTCTCAGGATCCGTTCCCGTTATTATGTACATTCCAAGCTATATTATGGAGCACTGTGACTACTATCAGACCTGTTCGCTCTCATCAAGGTTCGGCTATCGTTCCACCCGCTCAAGTTAGGTTCAAATTCGCTTCTCCGCCGTATATCCTTTACGTTGTTGCCCATGTCATTGCCAGTGAAAGTTGAAAGTTAGAATGCTTGTGCGTGCTGGGTACCCTTTTAAAGCACGCCAGCTCTCAGTTTTATGTATTGTATCTATTGGTGGCACCAGTTTGTTGTCGTTAGATCTGTCTTACCACTGTACTGCATTCACCGATGGCTCCATCAACCCAGTTCATGGAATGCCTTTGGCTGCGGACGTAGGTCTATATTTCGTGTGACATCCTTAATTTCTCACTTCATCGTCTAGATCACTCTCCGCAGCAGGCTACACTTTGCTAGTCTATGATTATCTTCTATCTTTCAAATATGAAGTAAGTTTATTGTATGATATGTATAATATTTCTTTTTGTTTTCCTTGATTCCTTGTTTATTGTCTGCAGTGGGACCAAGTCGCTACCTGCAGCATCATGCATAATATTCACAACGTACCCTTTGTCGCAGGTCTTCTACATCTGGAACGCCCCCTGGACGGTCCTTAAAGTCTTGTTTCTTTTCAACCGATATGGAAACCTTATTGGGCAGACTGCCATCCAGTTGGAAGAGGCCGGTCTCCTGGTACATGGTTCTCAAGTGGTATGTTATAGTTTTACGAGTAGACATCCATCGAGTGACTGGTTTGCATGTGCCAGTTCTGCCAACGCTTCGCATTTTTCACCACTTGCTTTATGTATCTATCCACAGAATCGATTCATAGTGCGTACATCTAGTTGATAACTGTTGCATGCGCTAAAAGTTTTTACTCAGTCGTTGTGCTCATTCGAGCGTGGGCCATCTGGGGAACTCGGAAGCGTGTGACAATGATCCTCATAGGGAGCTACACGTTATACATTGTGATGCTGTTGGTCAGCTCAGCAAGTGTTTTACACCTTAGTACAAGTGGGTTGCCTCGCTGCTTTTTTATGTTTTGTTGTTAAACGGTTGCGCTCCCGTAGTTCCGTATCTGTACCTCGACGTGATTCATGTTTGCGTGGTGACAGTGCCAAGTATGTGATTGTCATTTCGCTCCTCCACCTTATTAATTTGCCTCTTCAAAGAATATGTGGTTAGTTGGCAGCTATATTATGCTGGATATATTGCTGGACGTCTCATTGTTGATATTATTATAATGCTAGTGGTTGGGTTATATCGGAAGGTTAGGATGCTCTGTCTCATGCTCTTGCGCTTGCTAAAGACCATCAAGCTTTATTCTCGATATAATACTCTTCGTCTTGACAATGCGAAGTCTCTGGAAATACTCTAGGGAATTTCGGCATCTGTACCCCTCTGATCTCCTCCGTGTTCTCTTTCGAGACGGTGAGCATGCTTTCTGGGGACTTCGTCTGCAACTGATCACAATTACATAGCAATCATATTTTTCCTTGTGAGTGTAGAAAATCTGCGTAATGTATTACATGACCGACAACAGGATCAGGTTAGTATGTTCAGTAATGCGTTTATCGTCGCCTCCTGGTGAGATTCGCTCGACCTCTCCACTCACTCAATCCACTTATGATATTTAGGACTGCATTTCGGGGAGTTAGTCTTCCTTACCCATAGCGGATTATTTCTCTTCTTGACTGACATTGATACAATTCTCAGGATCCAAAATATTTCCTTGGTAAAGGGTGCGTCACCATCAATATGGCCCATCACATTCGGTGAATATATTGCATCTAGGTTCGCGACTCCGTTACTTTCAGTGGCCGGTCAGCGCCTAGTCCTGAACCTCCGAGGACTCAAAACGCGTACCTACACAACCCGCGATATCAGCCGTGAAGTGGACCGGCAACTTCAAGCATTTGCTGAAGCAGAGTCTCCAGGTGGGGACGACATCGAAGAGACGGAACGTGTGCGAGAATAGGTGAGTATGAGGAAATAAAAGTTAAAGTTTATCTCTGTTGGTAACCATCTGTCAGTGCTCTGTATAAAAATATGTAGAAATCGATTGAACGTTGCTGACCTTTGTGCTCGCATTTGTCTTTTCCTTTGCCTTTCCCATATTTATTTTATCTACAATATACAAGCGATCCGCTCGCCTGCGGACGACGGTCTCATCACCTGCGATTGCGGCAATCATGCGAGTGGAGCGCGCACATGGAGGCGACGCGAATTGGTTCCGCGGGATCAAACGCCTGGTCCTTACATATATTGGTAGATATGGTAGATATCCAGTCGTGTTTCAGCTGTAATCTCTGGTACCGAGTAGAATCATGATCATTAATATTGACGTCAGTCGAGTGCGCTTGTTTGTACTTGTTGAATTTACAAGGTACAAGTAGGTACCAGTTGCAGGCACCACATCTCTTGGAGTCGTTCGACCAGACAGCTCAGATTTCTAGACAGGTCTGAGCTGAAACAATGGCACGGCCCTACTCTCTCAGTCGGCGGGAGATCACACTCGTTCTGGCCTCCGTCATGATTTTCATGGTCTTCTACAACTTCGAGGCGACTTTTGACTTCTTTGCCAATCCCAACGTGCCTACCATATTCTCAAGTTCCACCGCTGATAGCAGTGATCTCGACATGGACATATACGGGGACTGGGAGTCTGACGAGAGGCACATATCCAGCGTTCATAAGCAACAAGAGGAGAAGGAAGATGCCTCAGACGGAGATATATGGTTAAAGACCGATCGTATATCTGAGGCGCAGAAACAAGTCATCTTTGGAAACATCAACGTTAATGATGGCTTTATGCATTGGGGCAGCGACATCCCTCAAACTCGACTAGTGAAACACGTCGCTGGTGGGTGCACTACAATTGCATATGGACACGTATTATACTGATATATTACCTACTGCAACCCCTGTAGGATTTTCGATCATGGACAATGTGATAATGTGCAACGGCACAATTTTCATTGTGACGGATTCCCCTTTAAACTTCCCTTCATTGGATGCCATTGCATCATCTGCTGAAAGCTCGTACGAAGCACCGCTTCCAAGAGAATGGGAAATGCTGTCGACCAACCAAGCTAGAGATATCCTTGGTTCATACGGTGGATTGTGAGTGTCATGTATGCACTATTCTAACGGCTCATAATGTTGTCCAGTATTCAAGGCGCGAGTTGGCTATCGCATGACGCTATTCCGAGTTCGTCAACACCTGCATCTTCATGAGTGCCGTCCTCACATCACATTTAGACAACTACACTCTTTTCTCGCTCTGGCGGACCCACAGCTCCATGAACACATCAACGTCTCCAGACCCTTTCAATCCGCCACGACGACTATTCTTCCCGAATATTCCTACTTACAAAGGCATACAACCCGACCTTAATGGACCCATCATTAGACGCCATCGTTCGGACAGTGGGTTTCATCCATATCTTCCCAAGGCCGCTTTTCCATTGCTCGGGTTGATGTATCAAGAAGACTGGGAAGATTATGCGCTCATGGAAGTTCCTTTTGTTTTCGAGAGGCTGGTTATTGCAGATTTTGGTGCAGCTGCACGTTCAACAAACAATGAGCCTCCATTCGCTCTCCCGCTTATCGGCCTGAATGCGTCGAAGGAATGGTGGGAGCCAATTAGGCAGAATCTGGCCAGGTTTTTGCGTGTAAACCACAATGCACAAAACCCTAATAGCAGACAGGAAAAAACGGTAGTCACTTACATATCTCAACAAGATGCCAGAAGTGGTTCAAGGCTGAGGAGTGCCGACCACCTCGCGTTGGTTAGCGCTCTCGAAACGTTGCATGAGAGCAACGACTTCGAGGTCCACATAGTCTCTTCAGAGGGACACTGGACAGAGAGAATGTCAGCCGTCGCCCAGTCTACTGTAAGTCTGCATCACTTGTGAAGGTTCTGCACTACGACTTACATATTTATATATGCGTGAAGGTCATTCTGGGTGTTTACGGAGATAGCCTCGCTGACAGCGTGTTTATGAGGCCATCAGGACACTCAATTCTCATGGAATTTTTCCCCTCCGACGTCTTTACTCGCGACGCAGAAACGGCGGTTCGTTCCTTAGGAATTGATTATATGGCCTGGTGGAATGATCGGTACGCTCTGCCTTCTTGTATATTCTCTTGTCAGATGCCTCATCTTATGTATTTACAGGCGGTTCGAAAGTGACAGTCTTCCATCCGTTGCTCCAGGGAGTGATGTTGATCACGATGTCCGGGTCGACCCTACTGCAGTCGTGCATGCCATCCTGGAAGTGGCTAGTCGCACATAGAGATTACGGCGAGCGATGGGATTTAATTTCCGGTCGTCTTATGGACATTATATCTGTACAAATATTGTGTCATTTTGAACTTCTTCACCTGGACCGCCGGGTGCACCCTTGGAACGTGTTCCCACGGTGTGTGAGACCCCGATTCTTAGACATGTACACTGTGCAGTAGTGTGCACTGTGCAGGGTGCCCTAGACCGGTTAATTATACTTGTCACATCATCCATTGGTCCGAGATACCTCCTCCACGATGCCTTCCCATATTTTTCTGGGGCTGTATGGCTCTCCATCAAGAGGTTACGTGTAGAGAGCCTCGTAGTGGAGGGTGAGCGCTCGGCGCAGCCTCCTGGTATGTTCCCTGACGAGCCTTTAATAACATGCACAACAACTGCCAACCTCCACAGACTCAGACCTTGGACCAGGAATCTAAGCTTGAAGTTTCGACCTCGACAAGCACATCAATTTTGAACGTTCGAGGACTTGGATCATTGATCTGTCAAGTTGCGGTGTCACGGTTTCCCCATGTCCGTTCCCGGGACTTCCTTCACTTGTTGATGTTGAACTACCATTTTTGACATTAATGGTTATCGTCTCCTGCCACGTTATGATCACTGGTCGTCGTTTTCTTGGCCCCGTTGTCCCACGACCGACTCGCAATCATCACCTTGGCACTGCCGGAACGTTATCACACTCACGGTGCGAAACCTGTCCGGTCTTACTACAGCAGTACAAGAAGGTCGGTCTCACTGACGTGGTCATTCCAACACCCTCTGGGTTTCTTGGACAACGGGAGAATAATGGCTCCCCCTCACACTCGCTTCAAACCCTCATTTCACAATCGTTTGTCACACCTTTCCCGCCACTTGTTCAACCGTGCTGAGTCTCAGCACTCTTCAATAAAGACTGTAGTTCCTGTACATGAGGATGATGATCCTAATTCGTTGGATCGACCACAGAATATCAGCGTGGACGGGTGTAAGTACTAAATGTCTTCTTAAGATGTCTTCTTGAGTATAAGTTTTCCATTAGTCAACCAAGGACTCAATCCGCCTGAAGAGCCCGAGATCGACCCCACCTCATGTGACAATCATCTCTCCGACGAGCATGCTTGTTCAACGTTATCTTTTGAAACTGGGAATTTTGCGGTTGGATCGCCACGACATGTTAAGGAAGCTCTCGTTGCCCGACAGAGTGTGATCCATTCTACAAGTACTGTGACTCATGCGACAATAGTCAGTCCGACTAACAATGCTGCTGTCACTGAACCTCCCACCTCTGCAACTCCCACCTCCACGTCTTCTACCCATACATCTTCTCCCCCTGAAACGTCAACTACCAACAATAGTTCTCAATTGCCCACGACGACCACTCATCAGTCGTCTTCTCAGCAGTCCCCTGCTACATCAAGCTCGCACACTGTATACCCAACATTGTCATCTCCTAGTGACAAACCGACAGACACCCCAACATCTGACACACCCACAACCACAAAAACCGCATCGCTTCAGCCTATCCTGGCATCTGCTACAGTTTCATTGGACGGGACTGTAATGGCTTCAAGTTCGAGCCCGTTGGCTCAATCAACATCAGTGCCTGACACCAATTCAAACCCTCAATCACCTCCGAGTCCACACACGGGTGCCATTGCAGGAGGGGTTATCGGAACGGTCGCGTTCCTAGCTCTCCTATTTTCCATTGTGATATGGTATCGCAAGAAAAGACACCGACACTCTGTGACACCTTTCATCCTTCCCTCAACTGCAGGAACAACGCAGATTGACTCAGCGACCTGGCTAAAGCCCCAGAGCATAGGTGATGCCGTCCGTCCAAGCAGCGGTGTCCCATTTTCCCCTCAATATTCCGACCCATACCTCGTGGAGTTTCCTGGAAACAGATACCCGTCCTTCGTCACAGATCACGTGTCATCTCACTTGCCCAGCGATGATGACGTTTTTGCATCCACCCGGATTGCCCGGCGTCAAGGGGCCAAGGGACTAGAAAGAATATACCCATATCCATCTCGCGCCCGTACCTCAGGTCACTATTGCCGTTCCAGTGTAGAAAACTGGATCGAGCAAGTTGTTATGGAGGAGGATGGTTCACGAGAACCGAGTGAAGTGTTACCGGAGTATCGTTCGGCAAAGTCTCTGAAGAGGGAAAAAGCAGATGATGATGACGACGATTATGTCCTTCCTAATTCTTATCCCCCCCTCCCCTGATCGTTAGTCACCAGGACCATGGACAATGTGATGTATTTTTGACGCTTTATGTACCACACCTCGTAGTCGAGTGTATCAGTGTGACTCCTGGACTTCTAGACAAAATTATGTATGTGGTGACTGTATATTTGTTCGCTCACACACTCGGTTTGCACTTGGAGCCAATTGAATCATGATCCCTTCGGAACCCTTCCCCGCCTTTCCGTTTTACTCTCTCCGTCGCCCGCCATCAGTTCAATTTTGACTCTCTCAACAACATTGTCATCGTTCTAGTCGAGATCGCACCCAAGCATGGAGTGATATATACACCGGTATGGGTTGGCGCCATTTTGTTCCCGCTTCCGACCAGCCAATTGATGGCCCGCAGGTACAACTCCAGATCGTGATGTCTGAATGTTTAAGGAGGAATAGTAATTTCTAAGGAAAGCGTAGCAAATACATGAATCTACTAGCAATAAGTGTATGTATTACAGACTTGATTCTATGGCTTCAAAGCTCTACACCACCACCTGTATTACAATGAGTATAGTAAAAAAAATGCGGGTCCATTAATTCAGTGATTTCAGCTCGCGCTCCTCACTTTCCCTGCGCCACGATCCCCCCTTGTGCAGGACCAATAAAACCAGTAATTCCGTCACAACCAAAACCCCAGCCCATGCCGTATACAATCCCCCATCTCCTAAAGCATTCTATGGGGGCTAGCATCAGAATGTGTGGGATACAGCAGATATCAAGGAAACTTACTTGGAGCGGTACAGCAATCAAAATTGAAACGAAAGCCAACGATCCTCGGAACGAGCTGTTGGTCGCCACCGCTGTGCATGAGCGACCAGGATTCGCATCAACGAGGTATGCCAATGTACTAGTATACATCCATCTGGAGAAGTAGATGTTAGCGCGTCCACGATTATGAATAATTGGTCTACCGACATCGAAGAAAATCCAATAAGTAGAAGCAAGATGCAAATGACGGCGACGTTGACATGCTTTTCGCAAACCCAAGCATAACCGACGACAAATGGAGGCAGCCACAGCATCGCCAGTTTCGAGCTCTCCAAGCGCATCTTCAGACAATGTCAATCAAGAATTCTAGTGCGGGAGTATGAAAAAGATTTACTTCTGGGTACCACTTTCCTCCGTTCGCTTCAATCATCCTCGCAAGCACCCGGTCAGACCAACGCCCGCTGATCACACTCCCAGCGATACTTCCTGCATAGGAAATTAGTCATGTGCCACGATCCAGGTGTGAAAATAATCTCACCTACACCCAAGCAAAGCAAGACCAAGCCAATGCTAAACGCACTATAGCCATATGAATTGGCAAGAGTGCGGGCGCACGTGTATGAAAGGCAATAGCTGAATCCGAAGACGAGTCCTTATCCCGAAGTCAGCTCACTAACAACGTGGACAAGAGGCCGAGCTGTCACTCACCATTGGGGATAAGAATTAAAACATTGTTCTTTCGCGATAGAATTTGAAAGTATGGTGGAAAGGGGTTGATGTCCCTTATTGATAGTCTTACATCGTCCAGTCCTGGTGTAGAACTCGCCACTGAGATATCGTCTGGAATATTCGGCTGTTGGAGCTGCTTCTCGATGTCCTTGACAGGTGTGTGGTCCTTGCTGGACTCATCCCCGGTGATGATACATATGTTTGGACTCTGAACGCGTTCTTTGGAGGTAAGAAGTCGTTGTAAAGCGGAGCAATATGTGAGACTCCGTTCGCGTCGGTAGGTGTCCTTGAACAGAACGAGGAAGGACATGAAGATGATGACTTCACAGATCAGCAGGAAGTAGAAACTTGCGCGCCAGTTGAAGGCTTGTGATAACGATCCGCCGAGTATAGGGCCGAGTGCGGGTCCTAAGAGAGGTGCGGCAAAGAAGATGCCCATCGTGGTCCCTCGCTCGTGAGTGTCGTACATATCGGCCAGGGTCGCAGCTGAAATGGCCATGACAGCACATGATCTGCAGGAGGGGGAGTCAACTGGTGTCCAAGCCTTTTGGATGAATGCTCACCCTGCAGCTTGAAGTACTCGCATACCGATCATCATCTCGATGGTATTTGAAAGTGCCAAGGCAGCACTTCCTGCCATGAATAAAGCCGAAGCCACTAAATACACAGGCTGTTATAAACGAGATCCGCAATCATTAAGTAGATCGAGAAGGGTATGCTTATCATAGACCAACCTTACGTCCTCTAATCTCACTTGCGGCACTCCATATTAGAGGAAAATTGCCTTGTACGACTAGGAACGCTGCCAATGTCCAGCTAATCTGGCTGCTTGTTGCATGCAGATCTTCCTCTATCAGAGAGTTCGAGGCTGCAAGAATATTTCAATTTCAAATCATTCATTAGGAAAGACATACGACGAACGATTTTGGATGTTAGAGGCTAATGCAGACATCATTGTAGCCAGCGACACAATGCACAAAGTTGTCGTCTGCAGGTGGTATAGCGTCAGGTTAGTCACAGAGTGCATAGTGTGATACACGCACTTTTCTAGCAGGACTCCACTGACGGGGGTCGTCGTTAACAGGGGCATGTTCTATGTCTATTGTACTATTTCCGTCTGTGGACGATTCGACATCAGAGGTTTGGCATAGCGTTTTGGGTTCGGACGCAGAAGGTGCGTTAGCGACGGTTGAACTAGCCATGAGTCAGCGATTGAAAAGACGCAGCAAGGGAAGCTTGGAGCCTCTGACCAAAGATGAATTGCTTCTTATAGAGCCAAAGGGGGCACTTACAAGGTGATCTTACGCTCTCCGAAGGACATCGCGATACCGGTACGGGCCGAATGTGTACATACACCTTTGCGTGAAGGTGATCATAGCCGCACTGGCTAGTCACAGCTGTCGGAGATCGTTCCGGACAAATCTGCTGCCTGTTCCGATGCACAAAATTAATTCCTTCTGCCGTACTCGAGCATCATCGACAGTTGCATTTTGCGTTTGTCCCGTTCTATTGGTTCGATGTTTCAAGTCGAGTCCAATAACACAACGATAAATCCCGTTCGAAGACTCCAGTATGGTGCCTACTCGCAGATAACAGGAGCAGCGATGTCCAGACTGCACGGGTATCAGGTTATTCGGATGAATTGACTTCATATAAACGTATGAGTTTTATTACCGTTTTTGACCTCGTGCACATCTCGCGATGAGCGCCAAAATTAGCACACTTTTGACTCTGGCACATGCTATCAGTCACGTAAACAATACAGCATTCGGCGACAGTGGATAAATGATAATCCTGTGCAATTCAAAGGATTGTTTTGAAAACGCGATCGAGCACGTACCCTGTGCTATATCTCTCTGCACGTTTTTCCTCCTCGTATATAGCTCCTCAGGCGGGGATGGGATTTCATCATATCAAGAAGATTCGACACTGTCGCCCAATCACATGCTTCATCCTCACGCGTGTCTCCATTTGCCCCTTGAGTTATTCCGAACAGCTAAGCCAGTTAACCCACTGCAATTGCATCATAGCAATCTGGCATGGGGGCAGCCTCGGAGGAGGCTGACGGGAAATGAAACGGCAATTACTTGTCCGAGGATAGTGGTTCTGGCAGACATTTGCTCGATCAGTGTTGCGTCAAAACCCGAAGGGACGCTGACAATTAGGTGAGAACATACTTGGATAATCTTATTGAATAAAATGAAGATAAGAAACGTGTGCGAACGCAGCCTCCGAGTCAGGTGAGGTCAATTAGGTGCAGTGGCGAGTGCTTGGCACAAGGTTATGTTATGTGAAGTCCCTCCTACAGGAGGATGACATTACCAGCATTGGTGCTGAGATCTGATTCAAAAAGAGTTCGGATCAAAAAGCCATCCTGCAGGCGAGTGAGTGCTAACTTACAAAAGGCTCGGGCGTTGTGCGGAAAGATGATGCAGTGCCGAATAATGCAAACCTCGGAGTATGAACTTTTTTCGTAAGTTAGTCTCTGTGCTTTGCGGGCCGAGAGACGAGCCTCGATGCCATGCGAGCGAGCGGAAGATACTACTAGGTAAGTTCTGACTCATTTCAGCGAAGACACGACCCGTTCTCATAATAAAGAAGGGTATTTTCTATGAATGCCCACAGTGGGAGACCCAGACTAACCAGTTCTGATTCTGAACCGGTTGGCTGAACTGCCACTGCCGAAACGAACACTACCGATCGACTGGGAACTTGGAAGAACATCAGCAAATGCACTGAAATGAACGCTTGACTTACGCGCGTTACGGACACTTACGAACCCTTACGAATTCAGTAGCGCACTCATGCGATTGGTGGAGATGCTGAACACCAATATAATTCACCATATCTGGCTGATAATAGTTATCTTTCGCTAAGATGCGATACTCAGAAATGCGATACCATAGATGCGATGCGATAGATGCGATTCAATAGATGCGCAGACAATCAAATGTACCACAGGCAGATAATCAATTGTACTACGGGCAGCAGGTAGCCTCGTCTACATTAAACCAGAGTGCATTGTATTGAAGACCTCTTTGTCAGAAAACGTATTCAAGTAGTACTCGTCGCAGATCTCCATCGCGTTTGCGGCACTAATCGTACGATCCATCTTCGACCCATACATCAGGGAATCGGCGAGGAAAAGCTTTTTATAGATATAAATGGCAAACTTAGATCACATGTCCGCTGGATTATATCTATTTACAGAGAGATACATAATCACAACATAATGGCATGGAAGGACAAGAAGATACAGGACAAAACCAATTTTGATGAAGATGCATATGTCTTATGGCTGTCTACAATGCTAACCAGGCGCACATCGAGGATTGTAAAATGTATGTAATATTGGCACCCGATGGTCGTTATTCATAGTGGTGATGAAGATGCATAAGTCTTATGGCTGTTTGCAATGCCAACCAGGCGCACATCGGCGATTGTAAAATGTATGTAATATTGGCACACAATGGTCGTTATTCATAGTGGTGATGTATCCAAGACAATGTCATTATCAAATAGGGGGTGTGTATAAACATGATTGGATTACTAGCAGGACGGGGAAAGACTGCATTCGTTGGCTACCCCCTCGGAACTAGAATAAGAAGGGCAGCTCGTGCCGGATGTATGAGTCCTACATATGCGATACCTTATAGAAAACCCTCCAAAATAATTGCTAGTTACTGAGGCCGTGCCCTAGACAAGCCGGGACCGTAACTTGCAATCACCAATACAAGCAAGAAGCCTATCACCACGCCGAGCGTCGTAAAGCATGCAACCACCAAGGGTGTGGAAGGCTGGAAGTCAGCAATGACACCTGCGAGAAATCCAAGGATCGAGCTTATTACACTAGTAGAAATTCTATGAGTGACAGAGGCAATCATAATCAAAGTTGACTGACCTTAATACACAGAAGCACGTCGGTATACTTGTAATGACGACCAACATCATCGTCTTCTTTTGTAGGTAATATACCTGTTCAGTAAGCAAGGTCAGGCACAGGCTGCGGCAATATAGTATGAATCAAACCGCGACGTCAATGGATCTCATTCTCTCGCCAAAGTGCTGCACCATTGTAGCGGCGAAAATGCAGCCAACGCCCAAAAGTAAGGAGCAGGAGCAAAGCGTCCGTGAGGTTACTGTTGTGCCTAGACCTGGAATGGCAAAGATGGCGACGTCCATGGCCACGGAGACGCCTGCCTGTCAGAACCGATGAGTTACGAAGATTTGTGATGTTGACACAGCACTTACCAAGGTGATCTGACTCTTAGCTTGGCTGCTGAAATCGTCGATAAAGGTCCTGACGTCCACCCCATTCACAATACCATCAACGGAAGTGTTCCTGATGCGGTCGATTGTGATCGGCATACACAGTATAGTAGCCGCAGTATTGCCCATGAAGTAGAGAGCTTTACATGTCCTACGTTTCTCTACCACTGCATGGCCTCGAATTAGGCGGGCTTCGGGCTGGTTGTGGCGGTTCAGATACTGGTAGTGGCCTATATTGCGTGTTGACACAATGACATTCGATTTGTGAAGGAGAGACCTACGTAGCATGTACAGTATTCTACCTGTGAGTCGGCAGATTAGTATACAAATTGTCCGGTTTTGCTGGGCTCACATACAACAAAGCACGACACCAGTATCCTCAATGATTTCGTTTTCTGCAAGGGCTTCTGTTCCTCGGTCATCACGATGTTATGGCGGACAAGACTTGGGCACATACCGACACTAGCAAGTTGCGCGTCAACCTGTCTCATTTGGTCTAGAGTCCAGAAAATCGTAGCTGCAGTAGATTGGGCCAAAGTTGTAGCTTCTATTGTACGTTCATGTGATTCTGATTGTCGTTGCAGTAATATAGGGCTTACCTCCAAGGTAACAAAGAATTTCTCTGCGTGTGCGTCTAACTTGGGAGCTCGTCATGCGGAACGTGTGCGGAAAAAATTCAACGTGTCTCCTGTGAAGCAGTGAAACATAAAAATAAGTGAAACGATATTCGTCGACCAAACTCACCAATACTGAGCTTCTAGTTCGAGCCCTGTATAACACGATCGAGAAAAAGATCAAGTAATTGCATGGCAACGCACTCTTATGCCTCCACTCGCTTGCCTTGATACATTCTCGGAGAAGAAGGTAGCCGTCCAGATCATCGAGCCAGGTGATGATGCGCAGGTTGTGGACCACATAGTAGTATTGGTATACGTCTTCTCCTCTGTAGCTCATTTGGTGAACAACCAATACCCAATCGTCTTCTTTCGCCGCGGCTCTTGATACATCGATAAATTCTTCGAGCCTTTGTCGATCCATGTGGCGTATATTTAGTGACGTATATGTGTTCTAAATTTCAGGTAAGTAAATACATCGCTTATACAAACGGCCAGTGCTCACCTTTTTATTGTGATAGTAATAAGTCCCCCCCAAGGGGTGTACCAACTCCTCCCAAACACTCCCATACAATCCGGGCCTGTTAAAAACGGTCAATGATATCATTAATGGGAGCGAATGTCACTTACGGAGGGTCATCGATTCGCCTCATAGGGATCGAGTAATCTTCACGTCCATTCGTTCTATATAACGAAAATGACGTTTGACTCAAATTTTATGTATCAGTACTAGATCCGTACTCACAACATTACCGGTTCAGCGTACCGAGGCAGTTGCGTCGGCCAGATTCCAAAACTACGGTCCAGCAGCTCCGCTACGCGCTGTTGAGAGCCTTGAGTTGCCTAGAACAAGACAACATCCTGAGACTTGAGGACTGTACAGTGTCAGAAGGTGCGATATCGGAACGTACCATGGCTTCCAACTTGCAAACAATAATAATCGCTTGTTGAGAGTACTACTAGTACGTGAGAACCACAAACGCATATATGGTAACCTGTTGTTGTTATTTCCTTTTTGGAGCCGCATCCTTGATTATCGATTATCTGATCATCTGATGCATCTGAAAGCAACGTCCCTCCAAGTCATTTGGTGGGTTGGTTGAAGTTTCCTTGTCGCGTTTTGTTTCTTTTATTTATATTGTTCGTCAAGCACACCTCGTATGATGAAAACAAGTTGTTGCAGCTAAATTAAATACCGAAAATATGCAGTGATCTATAAAGCGCTCAAACTTTCATGCTCCTGGAACACCATATTTTGAAATGTCGCCTTCCAATCTCATATATCCCCGCGCCCTATCGTCAAAATTGTGGCCCTGTGTCCAGACGAAGGTGCGAATAGTCTAGTAGCGACGCGGCGCACGCAGTCAGGAGTCACCTTATTTATCATAGGTCGTAGTCATTTCGGTCACAGGAGTCTTTCGACTGTGGACAGGCAACTAAATTATCACGTGAGTATGCGGGCATGTTTATGATAAAAGTTTGTCGTACCTTCCGGCAAAGATCCTTCACCTTCACCTCCACCGCCCGACTCTCGAGAGCCATCACCAGGCTCGATTTGAGCTGATTCTTGACACGCTCAAGTTCAACTTTGGAGATAGATTAGTACATAAGCAGGCTAAACTGATTGGTTAGGTGGGGTAGCATTTGTGCAGGAGTGTTGCCTCTTTGGCCGGGAGCATTGGGGACGAAACGCCTAAGAGCGAGGAATCCGTGTAAATGAGATGGAAGGAAGCAGTGGCCCGCCTATGTCTGATGAATATTGCGCACCAGAAGAAATATTAGCAGACGGTCTCGTATGCTGAGTGTCCGTGTCAGTCTGGAATCCACCTTGTGGTCCGGCAGATGGCCTTGCATGCGGAGCGTCCGTGTTAGTTTGGAATCCATCCTGTGGTCTTCCTGGTTATTTGCAGCTGTGATCTTCAGCGCCTCGATAGCGGCAGCTGTGCCTATATCATCATTCGCCATCGGTTTATCGTCATGACCAGAACTATAAGAAGCGCCATTTGATTCAGCCCAGCCGCCTTCATTAGAAAGAACTTACCCATAAGCCTGAGCATGAGCAGAGAAATGAGACTTGTACACCTCTTCGTCGAACTCGCTCGGTGGCTGAGGCTGGTAGCTGTGGTAGGTTAAAGGATTCACCATGAGCAGCTGCGTGATCGGGAGTGTACGAATGTGACTGCTGATTGACCTTCTTCGCCATTAATCAGGAAGAAGCGATACTTGGCAGTCTATGCATACCTGGCGGAGGCCGATTGTAATAATCACTTGCAGCGCCGTGACCCGACCCTCCTTGAGGAGAAGGGTCGTGTCCATATGAAGGTCTAGCTTGAGGGGGAGCCCCAGGAGGTGGTGTAACCTCCCGCTGGCGCATAACTGGATGATGCCCCAGGAGGGCGACCAGCAGGGGATGCGTACACGTTGCCTCCATGACGTGGCTCCAGCGATTCCGGGACAGAAAAGTAGTCGCGAGAAGGCTGAGAATACGCGCCGCTTTCATAGCCAGATGTGCGTTGTTCGTGGGGGATGGGTGGTGGGGGTGGTTCAGGGAATCACAGTCCAGATGGCTCGGACTGTTGCAGGTATGATGGCTGGTAACCAGCGTCCTGAGGTGGTCTAGTGGCATCATCCATCATCAGCTCACACGCAACCGTCATACAGATCAGATAAACTCACCTCGGTCGATCCCATTCTCCATAGTCCTCAGGGCCGATACTGACTCAGGATGTGTGTAAAGTCGGGAGTACATTCCCTTACTAGGACCACATGCAAGAAGTTGAATAAAACGTGTGGCGAAGGAAATGATTACTCACCAGCTGAGAAACTTCTACCTCCTCCAAGGAGGACTTACATAGTGGCGAGGGTAAATACATCCTCGTCATCAACACCTACACCCTCAAAAGCTAGGTAGAGCTGAGCGAACTCTGTCGATGCCACCAACGTAGTTGGACTGAGGGTTCAGTGGAGGAAGCGGTGGCTCGGTAGAAAGGGACGTACGGTACAGATATGTTGATGCAGCACAAGTTAATGACTTGTAGAGCGAGGGTGATGATGAGGACGACGAGGGAAGCAAGCGAGGTGGTAGATTTTGAGTGGCTGACGGCTGAAGTGATGAAAACTGATGGTGTTAGCGCAGATTTGAGGGATTAGAAATATTTATCAGCCAACTCCACTGGTCGTTCGCAATGCATCCCAGCACCAGCATCCCAGAATTCCGAAGTATTTTCCTACCGTATGCAACCTCATGCAAGACCTCTGGCAGAATCATCTCGGGTTTCTGACTAATTTCTCGGATCTCATAACGAGCGGTATCTCTCCGGGCATCAAGTCCATCAGGTAGAAATGCGGAATTCAAGATGATGTCTGATACGAGCGAAAGTGGGAGAGTGGATAGCTTGGTCGAAGTTGGACGATTGATACACGATGGATTCGCGTGACGAAGAGCACATGATTTGGTCACCTAGCTTGTCCATTGTGGTCGCCTTATCCATATCTTCCGTGGAGCAAAAGCTGGTGGTCTGAGCAATAGAGAGCTGTGAACACTGGCATGAATAGTGCCTGAAGCTACGCACCTTAAAGGCCATCCTGTCCGGAAAATGGCTAACACTCGAGTGGATCGGGCTTCATACCTGGATCCCGCGTCTACGTGTAGTTCAACGGACCGAAAATGACCGGGAGTCGATTCCGTAGCAACTCTAATCCTGTGTGAATAAAAAATGAGTGATCTGTGAAGCGCGGGCAATAAGCATCAGATCATATAGATCAGTGTCATCATAGGCACGCGGTCGTTGCACATCTTGATTCTGTTCGAGACGCGTCGAGCAGCGGTGCGCTGGGCACGATGATCAATTTCAAAAGGAACGAGCAACAGGAGATGAGAAAAATTACACCTAGCTACCCTGAAATGCCTAAAAAGCAATAAGATTAGGTGCACAACAAGTGCACAATCATTGTCGCAGACACGTACATGCAACAAGTCACGAACAAAATCCTTGCGATCAACCAAGTTGATATGAATGAGCGCACGCAAGCTCTGCATATTGGTCTCGAGCAAAGGTTCAAAATTTTGATGATGGCAAGAGTCAAGACTAGTACTTTGTAAGCCACTTTGTCAGCAATTACTAACACCAACAACGGTTACACCTTTTAATGGAGTTCCAGGAACCCATTGCAGATCAAATATTCTGATGGGCATATTCGAGCGTCGGAAGTTCAGATCTCAGACCGTAATCATTGAATTCGAGTCTGATCAATAAAAATTAAAGAAGCTACTCAATGGTATACGTATACAAGGTCGGCAGTACATACAAGCATATATAGATAATATATGCACCTGATTACCAGTACAATTCGAACGGCGGCAGATGTAAGTGAAACAGATTATATTACACTCGACCGTACGCAGCAGCATGGCAACCTACATCGAGGCTGAGACAAACGCAAGGCTATTACCATAAGTCGAGTCAGTACGATCGTTGATTGATCCGGCAAAAGTCCGTTCCTTGCAGATATGCACCTGCTCTGGTAGGACCGACTGGAAATAAGTTGAATGTGGTGAAGCTGTAATGACATGAGCATTTGAAGAGAAAGCGCTCTCAGAGTAGTTGGACGCACACGCATTTTCGATGGCCAGCGCAAAAACTTCTACCTCAGCTTTGGCGCGAAGCATCTTTGCCCGTAAGTAAAGCAGCTCCGACTTGGCATTGCGGTGGTGAGAATAGTAACGTTCAATGTCGAGATATGTTGCCATCAATCCAGCCTCAGTGCTTAGTTCCACTTTGCGTGCCTCATCAAAGGCCTCGTGGACGCAAAGGGTAACCCATGTGCTGCACAGGCGGAACGACGGGTTGCACTTTAAAGATAAGGTAAGAGCAGCCAAGGGAATTAATGACGATACTGACGTTTACGAAGACTGATGTTCGTTGTTCAGGGGCATGAGCAAGCTGACCGGCAGCCAGAGCGTTCGGAGGCAGGTCACTTTCGATCGAGAAAAATTTGTTAGATGGTGTGAGGTCGGTGTGTTGTCTCCTTAACCAACTTTCACATTTCTGTTGCGCAGCTGCCGAATAAGCAGCTGCAGCTGCCGAATGGACCACTATGGGAGGTGTAACAGCGCATCTCGGAGTTGCTGAGATAGAGACATAATCCGCGGTTGGGACCTCGATAGGACGCAATGCTAAAAAGATGGTGTCAGATCGCTCAAGCACTCATTCGAATACTGAATCAAAAAAATCTCACGAATTATCCATCTCTGCTGGACGTAATCGATGGCCTGACTGCATAGGGATACTTCCAACTGACACCGATCCCCTCCTATCTTCCATGAAAATTCGTTCGGCGGTCCTACGCCTTGTGTTGTCGCCAGAAATATTTTTCAACGATTCCTCCCTTTGCGCTTCCGACAAACGCCCCCCCAACTATTGCCATATATCGCTGAGATCGACCCGACCTTTAAGCAAAACGTAAAGCAAGTACAATTCAGTTCGAATCTGTATGAAGAACTTTCAGGCCCAGGATGTGCAAAGTTTTAGAAATTATGAACTGACCATCTCCGATGGTATAAGTCGTATATAGAATTCCAGCCATTTAGGAGCAGTTAATATATTCGAGAGTTCAAACATTCCGAGACGAATAGCCAGGGGGCTGAAAGGGGGAAGGCAGGATGGGGTCGACATGGTGAATTGCAGGAAGTATGTACAGCGTGTGGTTTCTGATATTCTCGTCCGAGAATATATTTGTATTGAACTGCTAGCGCTGCGGTGATTGAATATCCCCTGGCCATCAACCCTTCCCTGGCCATCAAAATGACGTAAGGACTTGGAGTCCGATGAAGTATCATCAATGGCCTGAAACGCACTCAACTTTTCAGAGGTAGCTAAAGATATAGGTAGTATCGTCACGGTTTTTTAAAGTATTTCAAATCCATTGCCTAGCAGAAAAATAAATCAATGATATAACAGGATACAGCTTAATTGCGCCCACGAAACGTCTGTCTTGAAAATCTGATAACAAAATTTCAAAACGATGTGGGTACACGATTTGACTCTGCCTTCATTCTTACGAGGGTTGCGAGGACGAGGAGAGCTGTCTTTCTCTCGCGTCCAAGGTGGCGTGGGGGCCTGGTCAGGACTCGACAGGTGACAGCAAAAGACGTCGCTGCTGGGCGACAGGCTTCGGGGAAAGCCCCTTACTGGTTAATAGGTGACAACAGACGGCCAAGTGTGAGATGAGGTAGGGACTTTAGCGTGATGGTAACGGTGGCTGCTAGCAAACGCTGACGATATCACCTTGGAGTATTCGTCCGTAGTGCTAGTCCGTAGTGTATCCCATAAAAGTTAATTTTAAATTACCCTGGCATGATTAAGGCGTTTGAAGCACGAGCCTGATCATGATAACTCACAGGCCGACGATCCTTCAAATAATCCACTTTGAAAGTGCATGGATGCAGAAATCAAGGATTGGTATCATAAGCTCCGCTATTTTCCGACGCTGATGCGGGTCCATTGCCATGGCCGTAGTTGATTGGTCAGCACTGTTGGTCAGCAAGTACTGTCGTATCATGTTCAAGCTCAAGACTTGTCGATTATCGCTCGTGTCAACTTTGACTCAAGTTGGTATGGATGGTTTATCAAAATACAGTATTCAAGTCAGTCGGCGATTCGCAAACGAGGAGGATTGAGCATCAATTCACAGGTGAATTTTCCAGCGTAAATGATATTAGTGCGATTGGGCTAAGTACAGGTCTTCATCTAACATGATCAGACCTCGCCCTCTTGTGCAGCTCCACCTGCAAGTGATCCCATCCCTAGTTAGCGCTCGGACCAGCCCAAAACCTTACGTCGTGCCAGTGATTCCTACCCCAGACCTAGTGTCATCAGTATAAGCGATAACGAAGCCTTATCCCGACACCTACCGAGGTTTTCGCTTTTGCACTCCTCTTGAACAGACTTGAATATGACGCTTCATGATCGGCCTTGTTCCCACCCGCATACATTGCTTGCAGCGTCTAAAAAGAGTGTGGAACTCATTTGCTGTAATTCCATCGCCAGCAGACTCAAGGTTCTTCATCAATTCTTTTTGTTCCTGGTAAGTCCATTCGAGATGAATCGGGCGCGGTTCTTTGTGCTGTTCTGCAGTATCTCAATAAAATTATGACTCTGCAGCGCAGCAAGTTCATACCTCGACGAGGGTACTGGCAGGTTCCTACAGACGATCGGTGATAGTATGCATCGATTTTAACTAGGTGATAGTTAGTTTTTTATCTTTCAAATATGAAGAACACTGACCTCGATATCCACATCGATCAGATGCGCATCTTGCTTTCCAACAAGTGTTATCGGTGGTCTTATCCCTCCATGAGTACACCGCCGCCTCCGTGTATGCCCCTCTTCCACCCTCCTCGGCACACAGGCAGCACGGATATAGAAAGTCATGTTCTTCACGGTACTTCTTGAAGTTCGACGGTAGCACCTTCTTTCCCTCGTCATCGTTGGGCCTGCATTTGTGGGCCATGTCAACGCTTAAATGTGGTACGTGATTCAAACAGCGTCTCACCAGCACCATTCGATCATTGATCTTGATATTTTGTCATAATGTAGGAGGGCGAAGTCGCAAGTCATGGCCTCTGTAACGAGTTTGGCGAGCCTTCGAGCACTTTCACGATAGTCTGGTGGGGCAGTGATGATAGAAGAAGGTGAAGATGGGACCTCCATTGGTTGGTCTGTTTAGCAAAGACTCGCCTCTTTATTGAATGCCATAGCTGGTTCAGCTTTTTCTGCCGCCGTCAAGTGCGCCAGCCCTGGTCTATGCTGCCAGGATTCTGCCCTGTGGGAATATAGCCATGTTCGGTTAGTCGCGCTGGCCATCTAGTGCCTAGGTCTATTATGAAATACCAAGTTGTTGGATGAAATTGGTGAGCCATTCGATCCGATTTTCACTGCGGGGTTCATGTGTCTCTTGTCTCTATAGCTTCCCATGGATCAGACCGATTCATCTGGGAGACGTTTCAAATGCACTTGCACACGTGAGTTTACTCAGGAAAGTGCCTACACTAGGCATCAACGATCGTGTGCGAAAGGCAAAAAAGTTTATTCTCTGCTTTATCAAAAGCAAAAGACTTCCTAGGAGCTGCAAAACGGTCCCGGCTGGAGGTCAAGAATGCTCCCATTAGCATGGCGCTTTCGAGTACGGAGCTCCGCTGCCCGCAATCCTCGTCCGTGTCTTCCGATCAGGTTCACAAGTCGTTCAGCGAGGAGTCTCCCAGCACTTATCCAGCTCCGTCGGTAGCGCACCCCCCCCAGGATGTGTCATATGGAGGTTCTTCTTTACATGACGATCTGCCCGTCCCAGTACCCAATGCCAATCTTGGCACAGCGTCTATGGAGATAGATGAAGGCTCATCCCTGGCCCAGCGCAGAACCAAACTGTTGGTGTTCGCATGCCGCAGCGCTTTAGACAGTATGAAGATATACTTCCGCAGCCTCCTCCAAGCGCTCCAAGCCATGCTGCTCAACAACTGAAGTCTGTTCCGCCCG